>NC_083768.1:41173282-41380782 GCF_963514075.1 Conger conger | reverse complement strand
GGGAACTTGAAGATGATGGGGGCCTGGCTCCCCACCTGCCTCTTCAGCTGCCAGCTCCCCATCAGCTGGTCCTGAGGGGGGACAGGCCATATGCCCGTGTTAAGTCTGCGTCCTCATTTGGTGCGTGTTTGCTCCTCATAAGGTCCATGTTACGTGCTCATGAGGTCAGTGTTTGGTCATCATATAGTCAATGTTTGGTTCTCATAACGTGTGTGTTTGGTCCTCATAACATGTGTGTTTGGTCCTCATTAGGTGTGTGTTTGGTCCTCATTAGGTGTGTGTTTGGTCCTCATAAGGTGTGTTTGGTCCTCATTAGGCGTGTTCAGTCCTCATAATGTGTGTGTTTGGTCCTCATAAGGTATGTTTGGTCCTCATAAGGTGTGTGTTTGGTCCTCATAAGGTGTGTTTGGTCCTCATAAGGTGTGTTTGGTCCTCATAATGTGTGTGTTTGGTCCTCATAAGGTGTGTTTGGTCCTCATAATGTGTGTGTTTGGTCCTCATAAGGTGTGTGTTTGGTCCTCATAAGGTGTGTTTGGTCCTCATAAGGTGTGTTTGGTCCTCATAAGGTGTGTGTTTGGTCCTCATTAGGCGTGTTCAGTCCTCATAATGTGTGTGTTTGGTCCTCATAAGGTATGTTTGGTCCTCA
Source organism: Conger conger (assembly GCF_963514075.1). NCBI lineage: Eukaryota > Metazoa > Chordata > Actinopteri > Anguilliformes > Congridae > Conger > Conger conger. The sequence continues at coordinate 41,380,136 of NC_083768.1, read as the reverse complement.
TAAGGTGTGTGTTTGGTCCTCATAAGGTGTGTTTGGTCCTCATAATGTGTGTGTTTGGTCCTCATAAGGTGTATTTGGTCCTCATAATGTGTGTGTTTGGTCCTCATAAGGTGTGTTTGGTCCTCATAATGTGTGTGTTTGTGCGGATCTTATTGCGGCGGGGATCGAACCGCCGACCTCGTGGGTCCCAGTCATGTACCTTAGGCACCACGCTGTGGGCTGCCCCGAGGGCAGAGCTCTGATTGGCCGCGCCGAGCGCAGAGCACTGATTGGCCGCCCCGAGCGCAGAGCACTGATTGGCCGCGGCGAGCGCAGAGCTCTGATTGGCCACCCCGAGCTCTGATTGGCCGCGCCGAGCGCAGAGCTCTGATTGGCCGCGTCGAGCGCAGAGCTGTGATTGGCCGCGCCGGCTCACCTGGTCGGCCTTGTTGCTGAGCCGGACGTACTTCCCGTCCAGGTCCACCTCGTCCACGGTGATGCGGCCGCTGGCCGAGGCCTGCTGGGTGATGCGGGTGCGCGCCACAGCGCCCCCCGCTGTGCTGGAGGCCTCGCTGTCATTGTCGTTCAGCCGGCGCTTCTTGGAGGAGGAGGAGGCGTGGCTGTGGCCGCTGGAGTTGGTGACCACGCGCGCGTGGGCGTGGCCGTGGCCTGAGCCGGAGCCTGAGGTGCGGCACACCGCCACCCGCGTGGGGGGGGGGCTGGGGGACAGCCGCAGTCTGGGGGGGAGAGAGAGAGAGAGGAGGGGGTTAGAGAGGAGGAGAGGTGGGGGGGGGGGAGGAGGGGAGGAGAGGAGAGATGGGGAGGGGAGAAGGGGTGTGTCTGAGTGTGTGAGTGTGTGTGAGTGTGTGTGTGTGAGTGTGTGTGTATGTGGGTGTATATGTGTATGTGTGTGTATATGTGTGTGAGTGTGTGTGAGCATGTGTGTGTGTGTGAGCGTGTGAGTGTGTGTGAGCGTGTGTGTGTGTGTGTGTGTGTGAGAGAGTGTGTGTGTGAGTGTGTGTGTGTGTGAGTGTATATGCGTGTGTGTGTGTGTGTGTGTGTGTGTGTGTGTGAGTGTGTGTGTGTGAGTGTGTGTGTGTGTGTGTGTGTGTGTGTGTGAGTGTGAGTGTGTACCTCTCCTCCTCTCCCTCCAGCAGTTTGCGGTAGGCGCAGATCTCCATGTCCAGGGCCAGTTTGATGTCCAGCAGCTCCTGGTACTCGTCCAGCTGCCTCTGCATGCGCTGGCGCATCTCGCTCATCTCGCGGTCCTTCTCCTCCATCATCCTGCGCGACACGTCCCGCTCCCGCGACATGGCCTCCTCCAGGTCCCGGATCTTAGCGTCGCGCGCGGCCAGCTGCACACGCACAAACACACATAAACACACGCACAAACACACATAAACACACGCACAAACACACATAAACACACGCACAAAAACACATAAACACACAAACACACACACATAAACACACACACGGGGATACACATAAACACACAAACACACACACACGGGGATACACATAAACACACAAACACACACAGAGTTATGCATATAAACACACACACACAGGGATACACAAAAACACACACACACACACACACACAGAGTTATGCATATAAACACACACACACAGGGATACACAAAAACACACACACACACAGTTATGCATATAAACACACGCACACAGGGATACACAAAAACACACACACACACACAGAGTTATGCATATAAACACACACACACAGGGATACACAAAAACACACACACACACAGTTATGCATATAAACACACGCACACAGGGATACACAAAAACACACACACCCACGGGGATACACATATACACACACACACACAGTTATGCTTATAAACACACGCACACGGGGAAACACAAACACATACACAGTAATGCATATAAACACACAAACACAGGGATACACAAAAACACACACAGGTATACACATAAACACACACACAAACACAGGGATACACACACACACACACGGGTATACACATAAACATATAAACACACACACACACGAGTATATACATAAACATATACACACACACACACAGACACATGTACAGGTATACACACACATACACACACATGGGTATACACAAACACACACAGACACATGTGCAGGTATACACACACATACACACACACGGGTATGCACATAAACACACACAGACATGCATACGCATAAACATACACACACACATGGGTATATATATATATATAAACACTCACACACACACACAGGTATACACACACATGGGTATACACAAACACATACACAGACAAAGACATGCATATGCATAAACATACACACACAGACATAAATGCATACAAAAGCAAAACATTTGACTTGGATACAGGACGCTTCTGCATCTGCCACTCATGAGCTCAGACTAGCAGCTAAAATGGCCGTCTAAACAACGGGCTAATTCAATAATAAAGAGCAGAAGTTGCAGCAATACGCGGCAATACGGAATACAGCCACCCTTCCCCGCCCATCCTGAAGACTGCTCTTTGGGGATGACATCATCCGCATCGTTATCACCGAGAATGAGGCTTCAACACCTTTTTAAAAAATTAATTTCTTGTCATCTTCGTGCACACCGTTTCTCGGGGGTGCTAATGAGCCAGTCCCGAGCCCCGGTGCCACGTTCCCTGCCCACTCTGAGGGGGAAGCAACAGTTTTGTGAGGCGCGTGTGGCGTTCAAAGGGGGGGGGGGCAGGGAGGGGGTGGAATCTCTGCATACGAGAACGCCAATCAGAAGTGAGATCGCGGAACATTTTAGCGGTGAGAGAGTGAGAGAAAGAGAGGAGAGAAACACTCAATAACACCTTAAAATAAGGTTCCAGGAATTGGCATTAACTAATGTCGCAGTTAACTAAATACTACTGCACAGCTTTATGTATTTGTACATCATTAATTCATATTAATGACTACATTACTGAATTAATTTAATTTAATTTAATTTAATTTGTTATCTAGTTGCTATAAGACTAAGCAGGAGACAATCCCCCTGGAGTAATGTGGGGTCGAGGGCCTTGCTCAAGGGCCCGGCAGCTGTGTGGATCTTATCGTGGCTACACCGGGGCTTGAACCACCAACCTTCCGGGTCCCAGTCATGTACCTTAGCCACTAATTCGACAATAAAACTTAATTGTAAGTTTATCCTACGGTTTGGATAAATACCCATGCAACTAATACATTAGTTAGTAGTTAAACGCTAACAGTACCTTAGTATGGAACTACCAACACGCGTTAAATACTAACTAACGTTAATATCATGTTTAATTTATGTATTTGTACGTTAACTAATTCATGTCAACGGCCACATGCGTTAGTGCCGGTCCATGTAGCCGTGTTGTAGAGCGTGACCGAGCGGTCGGGCGTGCGCACCTGCTTCTGCAGCTGGCTGAGCTGGGCCGACATGCCCTCCAGCCGAACCCGGGTCTGCTGCAGCTCCTCGTGGGCCGCCCCCACCAGGTGGCTGTTCCTGTCGGCCGACTGGCGCGCGTTCTCCAGCTGCAGACACACACACACACGCACACACACACACGCACACGCACGCCGGTGAGGGGCAGGGCTGGCGTGAGCATGCCCATCCCAGCTGACACGCAGGAGTTCTCACAATGTCGCGGGAACGTTCCGTCAATGTCGTAACCTCGCCGCGACGTGGCGGCAACGTCGCGAGAACGTTTCGTGTCAGCGGGGACGCTAGTGGAACTGTGCTCAAGTGAAGATGTGAAACTGCACTGCTGAGGGTTCCTATGACATAACCCTTACGCAACAAAAACGTATGTGGAGAAATATATACGACATTTCCCATATATGGAGATCCAGAAGATTGGATACATAGATACATAGGAATAAATAGCAATAAATATACCAATTTTGTCACTTATTTAGTATGATTCACCCATTGGGATAGATACAACCAGCAGAATGTATTGCTGACAACATATTTTATGCACTGAAAATATATTTTGTGTGGCTCCTTAAATTCTAATGTATTATTAGCAAGACACGGTAATATATTTTTGTTGCGTAGTCTAGGTTAGCGGAACGTCCCCCAGCTGTGTGGTACAAGTCAAACACGCATGCAGAAGCTTAACAGAGCCGTCGACAGTAGAGTAACACGCATGTCTGCGTTATGGGGTACCTTGGAGGTGACACACATTCAACCAGAGAGGAGGAAGCGAATTAGTGAAATCAGCTGGTGTCGTGTGCATTGGCTGGAAGGGAAACCTGAATAATCTTAGTCCTCCCTGACACATGATTGGGCACCACTGGTCTAGCTAAGGTCATTCAGATCTGTATGGTGTGTGGGTGGGATAGCTTGACACTCCTCTGGTACAGTGTAGCTGAGGTCGTTCAGATCTGTACAGGTTGTAGATGGGATAGCTGGACACTCTAGCTGAGTCTAGCTGAGCAGGATCTGTACAGCATGTGGATGGGATGGCTTGACGTTACTCCGGTACAGTCTAGCTGGCCAAGCTCTGATCTGTACAGCGTGTGGATGGGACAGCTTGACGTTCCACTGGTACAGTCTAGCTGAGCGTGCGCTCTACAGTGTGTGGATGAGCTGTGATCTGTTCGGGGGGCGGACGGGGTACCTTGGAGGTGAAGGTCTTCTCCATCTCGTCCTTGTAGATGCGGAGCTGCTCCTCGTGCTGCGCGCGCATATCCATCAGCGCCGCGGCCAGCTTGCTCTCGTAGTCCACCCGCTGCCCGTTGTCCACCTCCACTATGCTCGTCACGTGGCGACGCTTCGTCTCACGCAACTCCTGCAGGGAGGGAGAGAGAGAGAGGGAGGGAGGGAGGGAGAGAGAGAGAGAGGGAGGGAGGGAGGGAGGGAGAGGGAGAGGGAGAGGGAGAGAGGGAGAGGGAGCACTGATCAACACAGGCTCTTTCTGTGTGGTACTTAGTAGAAATGGCAGTCGCTACTTTAGCAGTAACAGCAGTAGCTACTGTAGAAGTTAGCTGTAATAGCAGTAGCTACGGTAGCAGAAGTAAGAAGTAATAGCAGTAGCTACAGCATCAGTAGCTAGCAGTAATAGCAGTAGCTACTTTAGCAGTAATAGCTACAGTAGTAATATTAGTAGCAGTAGCTACAGTAGTAATAGTAATAGCAGCAGCTACAGTAGTAATAGTAATAGCAATAGCTACGGTAGTTAGCAGTAATAGCAGTAGCTACAGTAGTTAGCAGAATTAGGAGTAGCAACAGTAGTACTAGTACTAGCAGTAGCTACACCAGTAATAGTAATAGCACTAGCTACAGTGGTTAGCAGTAATAGCCTTAGCTGCAGTAGTAATAGTAATAGCAGTAGTTAGCAGTAGCAGTAATAGCAATAGCTGCAGTAGTAATAGTAATATCAGTAGTTAGCAGTAGCAGTAATAGCAATAGCTACAGTAGTAGGAGTAATAGCAATAGCTACAGTACCAATAGTAATAGCAATAGCTACAGTACCAATAGTAATAGCAATAGCTACACCAGTAATAGTAATAGCAGGGGCTACAGTAGTAATAGTAATAGCAGTAGTTAGCAGTAGCAGTAATAGCAATAGCTGCCACAGTAGGCAGAGAGACGTGGGCGGACTGACTGACCTCGGCGTAGATGTTCTTCTGGAACTCCAGCTCCTCCTTCAGGGTCTGGATGCGGTTCTCCGCGTCCACGCGCCTGAGCATCTCCTCCTGCAGCTGCTTCTTAATGTCGGCCAGAGCGCCGTCCAGCTGCCACGGCAACACGGACACAGGTTACAGCGTGCAGCACGGGGGAGCAGACACACGGGTACACACACACACACGCACACAGGTTACAGCGTGCAGCACGGGGGAGCAGACACACGGGTACACACACACACACACACACACAGGTTACAGCGTGCAGCACGGGGAAGCAGACACTTCCCCGTGAGGCATACACACACACACACGCACACACACTTATGCATAGACACACACACACAATCACTTATGCATACAAACACACAAACACTTATGCATACACACACACACACACACAAACACTTACGCATACACACACAATCACTTATGCATACACACACACAAACACTTATGCATACACACACACACACACACACACACAAACACTTATGCATACACACACACATGCACACTCACACACACATACAAACACACACACACAGACACACACAGACACACATGCACATACTCCGTCTCACACACACGCACACGCATACACACATATACAGACGCACACACACATGCATTCACACACGTGCACTCTGAGGCATACACACAGACACACACACACATACTCTCTCTCTCACGCACACACACACACAGACACACACACACACATACTCTCTCTCTCACACACAGACACACACACACACACATACTCTCTCTCTCACGCACACACACACACACACACACACACACACACGAAACCCAATAATTTATCCGCCCCCACCACACTGCCTTTTGCCAAAAGACGAGACTATAAATGCCAGAGCTACGGCCAAGAATTTCTCCTTTAATCTTCCTCCTTCATTTCAAGGCCCTGGTTAACTCCCATCATTGTTGTAATTAGAGCGGTACGCGTGTGGCTCGCATAAATTTACGAAACGAATGTGCACAGTGCTTTTCTAATTAACACCACTCCATTAGCGGCTTGTAAAACGACAGCTGCAGTTCCCCGCAGTGACCACATGGTGGTGCTACACCAGCACGTCCTCCAGAAACGCACTGCTTCTCATGACATATTTTTCCATTGCATGGCAAGTCCCACCACCGACACTAAACTGCTAGAGTGGAAACAGCAGGGTAGTACACCGCAGTATGAAACGTTAAAGGTGCAATAGGTAAGATTTTCTGTTAAAACACTGAAATCCCTTCCTATGAGTGAAAAAGGCTCACTGACATGTTGACTCACCCTCTGCCTGTGTTTATAGTCCTTAAATTCAGGTTTGAAAATATGCAGTTGATGGGCCGGCACTCTGTACCAAAACATTGTATAGCTGTACAATAATTCAAGCTCATTGGTGGAAAATAGGTTCTAATTGCCACAGCCAATGGCGTTTCAATGTCAGCACGTTCACAGAGAAGGGGGAGGGATAAACAGTGTCGTGGTTTGAGCGTGTCTCTTCCTGCAATTCCTCTCTGGACTGTTAGAAGTCCAAAATCACCTATTGCACCTTTAACCCTCCCTAGGTTTTCCTCTGTAGCCTCCACTACCGTGATCACTCACACAAGAGTTCTAAAAGAACTCCAATATGTAATATGAACTTCGGGGCAGAACTTAACGTCAGGTTGCACGTTCAGTCACCGGAATGCCCGTCTCTGAGCACTGAGGCGAAGGCGATTGTGATGTCACTCACCTTGGCCAGCTGGGCCTTGAGGTCGCGAACCTCGACCTCCAGGCTGCGCTTCTCGCTGAGGGCGGTGGCCAGCGAGGCGTCCTTGGAGTTGAGCAGGGCCTCCAGGTCCTTCAGCCGAGCCAGGGCGGCCGTCAGATCCGACTCCTTCTTACCGTTCCTGACGGGGGGGGGGGGGAGAGCGGTCACATGACTACAGGGTCACCACGCAACCATCCACACACTGGCTGACACCTATGGAAGCTCTGTGACCAACAGGACTGGGGCGGCCTGTAGCGTAGTGGTTAAGGTACATGACTGGGACCCGCAAGGTCGGTGGTTCGATCCCCGTATTGTGTAGCCACAGTAAGATCCGCACAGACGTTGGGCCCTTGAGCAAGGCCCTTAACCCTGCATTGCTCCAGGGGAGGATTGTCTCCTGCTTAGTCTAATCAACTGTACGTTGCTCTGGATAAAAACGTCTGCCAAAATGCCATTAATGTAATTAATGGGACAGCCCATTCGCATTTAAAGACACAGTGCCTGTGTGAGATTTCTGAGATGCGGTGGGGTCAGTGTCACCATGCAACCGTCCACATGCCAGTAACACCAAGCGCTATTGGCTGAGACCAAGAGGACTGTCCATTGAACTAGACAGCCCCTTCTCTTTTAAGTTTTAAGGACACACTGCCGGGGTGAGAGGTGTGGTGGGTTCTAGAATACTTGAGAAAACATTAAAAAAAAAACTCTGACTCTTCAAAGGGTTAAGGACTGCACCATGGGTGGCCACTCATGGTTAATGGGACAGGAAATCTTCTTGAAATGGTTTCCAGCTGTGGTGTGGGGGGCGATGCCACTTTTACCTCAGGTAGCGAAAGGCGAATGGGAACAGGATCAGATCACGGACATCACCGAATGCTCTCAGCCAATATTAAGGTTACTATAGTATCACTATAGTATTATATGTGTCACACATTAATCTGGAGCTATGCTTTTATTCTATAACGTTAAAGCCTGCGCTCTTGTCTTTAGACAATGCCACTTATTTAGGTCTACAACGGCCCTTTCAACCATATTATATTGTATTAAATGAGACAATATAAAAACAAACTTTTGGCATGGGGCACTATAATGAGCAGGGTTGCAGGTCACTTCCTGGCTGTGGCACTAAGCACGGAGTGGGTTTCCTAAACTGAGTTCCTCCAGTAAAGACATCCAGCTGACCAATGAGGAATGAGGAATATGTGAACTGTCTGTCCCAAAGTCTGTCTGTTTGTTAGGCTGTTGAGATACGAGTTTTGCTGATTTTGAACATGCATTTCCTGACCCAGTGGACTGCTTTAAACATCTGCTCTGCTCTTACAGTTCCGTTCCACCATTCTCTCATTCTGTGAACATGACTGTCAACTGTCTTGTTGGAATAACCGTGTCTTATCCCCCCTTGTAAAAGAGATTTATATCTCCCGGCTAAATAAGGGTAAAATAATAAACGGGCAACAGTGCAGAGTGTGGACTTTGTACCAGGTAAGGTCAAATGAGCTGTCGTTGGACACGGGCAGGAAACAACAGTGGTGTGGAAACGTATGGAGGCAGATGGGACGGATCACGAGTGAAAAGAATGGCATGATGACACTCTGCAAGGTCAGAGCTGTCGTCTCCTCTGGCTATCCCATAATCCCACTGGAGCGCTTGTACCTCTTGACCCCATTAATCTCACTTCCAGGGGCCTTGTTAGCACGTTAGCGCTTCATTGATACCTCCCCCAAATGTAAACAGAGAAAGGACCGTGATGGACAAGCTAGAGCTTGACACATTGCACATTGCACATTGCCATTGTGACATCACAGTGACACCCAGTTATGAGGTGAATGGTAACCGTGGAAACGACCACACCCAGCATTGTTACACCTGAGGAGATGGACGGCGGAATGGAATGAAGGGCGCAGTCACCGACAGCCAATCACAAGCGTCCTGTCATTATTGACTGGCAGCAGCTTGGCAGCTACAGTAGATGTGATGGCTCAGGCCGTAAGAGCAGTCGTCTCATTGGCTCAGGCAGTAAGGGCAGTCGTCTCATTGGCTCAGGCAGTAAGAGCAGTCGTCTGGTAGTCGGAGGGTTGCCGGTTCCATCCCCCACCCAGGCTGTGTCGAAGTGTCCCTGAGCAAGACACCTAACCCCCAAATGCTCCTGATGAGCTGGTCGGGGCCTTGCATGGCAGCCAGTCGCCATCGGTGTATGAATGGGTGAATGGAGAAGCATCAATTGTACAGCGCTTTGGATAAAGGCGCTATATAAATGCCTGCCATTTATGAATTCATGGCCGGAGATGACACCATAGCAACCAATCAGCTAACACTAACTGACCTTTGACCGTTAAGAATAATATTGTATTTTGGATCACTCAATTAGAAAGAAAAACTCAAACCTGAGGGAGATTGTTTGGGTGAACATGACCCAGTGTACATAAATCAGTCTTGTTATTTAGTTGTGTGCATGGAAAACACTTAAATTCGAGTTCATTTTCAAATAATTAATGGCATTTCCCCAGAAAGCTAAAAGTAAATATCAACTTGCAATAAGGCTGAGATGTTAAACAATTATAAAGGCACTGTGTCTACAGAGGTGTGTCTTATTTCCTGAAGCTATTTGTAAAAAGAAATCCCCTACAAAAATGATTATTGCGAGCTACACCGCCGTCCTTTTATGAGAGAACAGCCCTCGGAGCCGTGGAAGGAGAGCGTCGTGATTCTGAATCGAGCCGACAGATAAAAGCGGGTCGCGGTTCTGCGCTCCACACACAGAAAGTTCGGGAGTGCGAGTGTATTTACAATCTTATAATGAGACTTAACCCTTTGAAGAGTAGGTTTTTTTAGAATGTTGAGGTTTTTTTTGGGGGGGGGGGGAATCCACGTGAGTCCAAAAAAAAAAAAAACCAGGTAGCAGTTGAAATTGTACTTCCCTCTGAAAGGGTCTTTCAGCGCACTTAGCCCTGGTTATGGGAATGCACTCTGCACTTTGTTGTACATCGCTCTGGATAAGAGCGTCTGCCAAATGCCATTAATATAATGTAATGTAATGTAATGAGTGGAACGCAGAGAAAGGATATTCACAAAGCCTGTGTGTGTGGGTGGGTGTGGCCTTATTGTGAGACCTGGTGAGAGCGCTCTGTTTGTTTGTTCCTGATGTCCTTGCTCCAGGATGTAGCCGTTGTGTGTGTGTGTGTGTGTGTGTGTGTGTGTGTGTGTGTGTGCGAGTCTCTGTGGCAGTGGTGAAGACAGAGGAAGAGGTAGAAGGGGAGACACAGTCACAGTCTGCTGTCTGTGAGTGTACAGGGCGCTGCGACCACGGTTCCCTTTTTACTGCATTATGGGACAGTTTCTCCACATAGGGAAGCGAGTGGTCTCCGTGGTAACACCAGGTCCCACTGAGCGAAACGGCGAACGCGTGTTTGGCACGCGGGAGAGAGGCGCACGTGCCCTGGGGGTGCCGTGACTCATTCCGCGCGCCCTGCCGGGGGGTCGGCCCGGTGGAAACGGCCGCTCCAGGAACAGGCCCGGCGAGAAACGTTTCGGGAATGCTGCAGCTCCGGCCGTTAGAGGCGGAGTCGGGCCGTTAAGGGCGGAGCCCCCCCACCCCCGCGCGGGAACACCCGTGAGAGCCAGAGCCTGCCACACTGGCACAGGAACGGCAGCCAATCCCCGGCAAGCTCGGACGCGCCCCAAACCCGGGAGAGCCAATCGACAGCAAGCTCCGACACGCCCCACAACACGGAGGAGCCACTGTTTGTTGTTTTCGTTTTTATCTCAACCGGCTACACCACAGGGTCCAAGTCCTTATCTGTGTGGCCACTTCTGGCACTGTACCTTCCCTTTCGGGTTTTCAGCACGCTGGTTCCCGCTTATGCACTCTGTTGTACGTCGCTCAGGATAAGAGCTTTGGCAACTGCCCGTAATGTAATTTTGTGACACGCCCAGCCGGAAGAGCCAATCGCCAGCCAGCTCTGCCAAAGACACACCCAACTCAGAGAAATTAATCCCACACTGAATACTAATCATGTGTCACACAAATGCTGCCACAGTCATGCAGATGTTGACAGACATGTGGAGATTATCTCGTGTACAGATATATATCCTCCAGACAGCTAAAATCCACTGCTCTTGTGAAAGGGGAGTTTGGGGATATTTAGAAAAACACTTAATATACAATATACTGCTGCTTTGCGTGTCATAAGACACATTTCACAGCCTTTTGACGGGAAACAGCAGAATATTTACGTATTTATGGCATAAACATGGGCTAAACTCTCAGGCCACACTGCTGCTGCTGGGTTTTACGGGAGAAGGGATGTTCAGCCGGCCAAGAGCGGCTTTAACGGGGGCAGAAGAACAATAACTTTCCTCCCCGCCTTCGTAAAACAACACGGCCAGGTCTGCACACAACTGTGTGGCCCATAAAACGCAATCAGAGTAAAAAAAAACAAAAAAACCTATAAAGTTTAATGAAAGCGGGGGTGGGTGTGTGTGTGTGTGTAGGGGGGAGTGCACAGGGCTGTGTGAGGGATGGAGGGGGGCGGGGGGGAGTTTGGGGACAGAGGGAAATCCTCAGTGAATCATTGATGCCGTCTCCGTCAGTCTCGTGGGTGAAAACAGGACCTGGCTGTTTTTGATGTGGTGCCGCCATGGCAACCAGTCCCCCCCCCCCCCCCCCAGTTTTTTTTTGGGAGAGAAATCTGACGCAGGGGGAGCTGGATTGTGCTCACACAGCTACTTATTGTAAATATAATGAGAGGGAGACGGGGGGGGGGGGGGGGAGCGGGGGGGGGGGGAGAGGGGGACGGGGGGGGGAGAGGGGGGGGGGGAGAGGGGAAAGAGTTAGTCACGGCACTCTGCCCGGTTGCTGCTTCACAGAGAGAGCGCATTATAAACACAGGAGGCTGCAGGGTGTGAGTCATCACAGGGGCATCCCGGTGGGCCGGGGTGGGGAGAGGGTAAGAACTGCGGGTGTGTGGAGCAGGGGTGCCCACTACATACTCTCACTCTCACTCTCACTCTCACTCTCACTCTCACTCTCACACTCACTCTCACACTCACACTCACACTCACACTCACACTCACACTCACACTCACACTCTCACTCTCACTCTCACTCTCACTCTCACTCTCACACTCACACTCACACTCACACTCACACTCTCACTCTCACTCTCACTCTCACTCTCACACACTCACACACTCACACTCTCACACTCTCACACTCTCACACTCTCACACTCTCACACTCTCACACACTCTCACACACTCACACACACAGTTAAACATTAGAGCCGCACTGGTCACACAGAGGGACCCCCTTCACTCGTCATGATAAAGTACTCTTGCACCTTTAACGCACCCCGCCCAGAACATGATATTTTACAGTTACAGTGTACTCATGCCTCAAACACATTCAACCCCTCGCCAAACTATGCAGACAAGTTTGAGCTGAGCTGCCTGCGAGCACAGAGCGTGCAGACCAGGGAGAGGAGGGCCAGCCGTTCCCTGTCCAACGTGCAGAAAAGGGAGAGGAGGGCCAGCCGTTCCCTGTCCAACGTGCAGACCAGGGAGAGGAGGGCCAGCCGTTCCCTGTCCAACGTACAGACCAGGGAGAGGAGGGCCAGCCGTTCCCTGTCCAACGTGCAGACCAGGGAGAGGAGGGCCAGCCGTTCCCTGTCCAACGTGCAGACCAGGGAGAGGAGGGCCAGCCGTTCCCTGTCCAACGTGCAGACCAGGGAGAGGGGCGCTTTGACTCAGTCAGTGCGGGAGCACAGCAGGACCGGGGAGGGCAGGGACCTGGTCAACCCACGGGACGGTCCAATGGAGCAGTGTTCAACTTCCTACTGCCCCTCCCACTCTCTCTCTGTCTCTCTCACACACACACAGACACACACACACACACACACTCTACACAGGCACACAGGTGCACACACACACAGGCACATTTCCATGAGTCATTACCAGCATTACCAGAGACCCCCTTTCCACCTTATTTTTAGCACCAACCCCCCTCTCCAAAGCCCCTCACTTCCTCCTTCATTCCTCCTAAGTTTGGGGCGGTTTTCCCCGGGCAGACCGTGGAACAGGTCACACATGTACGGTACACTTCGGGAAAACCCCAGACACCATGAACAAGGTTTTTCCCCTTCTCTTCTCTCTCCTCTCTCTCTATCTCTCTATCTCTCTATCTCTCTCTCGCAGCAGAGAGGCAGAAATAGACCCTGGGTGTTTTCCGGGGCGGAGTTTCGGGTCTCCTTATACATCATCTGCGTCTACGGGGGAACCCCGTCGCTAGGAGACAGAAAACTCTCGTTACAAAACATTTGAGAGGCCTGAAGTCCTGAAAATATACAGTATGTGGCGTTTAGGCGCTGCTTAACCGTTTCAACATGAGTTGTAAACCAGCTGCTCAAAAACTGCTTCTGCATCTCTGATCTCATTCAGCCCAGAACCGTTGCCGGGACACCAAGCTGAGATATACAGGCGGTTCATTGAGCTTCAGCGTAAGGTTTAGCTTCCAGTTTTAGCTTCACAACACTACACTACACTACATTACATTACACTACATTACGGGCATTTAGCAGATCCTCTTATCCAGAGGCTTTTCAACATGGTATCCATTTATACAGCTACACATGCTCTCAGTGACCACCTTCTTACCAAGACCTGCACTCCAGCTCGATAATGCAAATATCCAAGCCAATCATGTGGCAGTAACGTCACACATAAAAGCATGCAGACATGGTCAAGAGGTTCTGGGGCGGCTTGTAGCGTAGTGGTTAAGGTACATGACTGGGACCCACAAGGTCGGTGGTTCGAATCTCGGTGTAGCCCCAATAAGATCCACACAGCCGTTGGGCCCTTAACCCTGCATTGCTCCAGGGGAGGATTGTCTCCTGCTTAGTCTAATCAACTGTACATCGCTCTGGATAAGAGAGTCTGCCAAATGCCAGTAATGTAATGTAATGTTCAGCTCTTGTTCAGACTAAAAAGAATGGGGAATGGGAAATGTGGCCTAAGTGACTTTAACCATGGAATGATTGTTGGTGCCAGACGGGGTGCTGTCTCAACAGGATCGGAGGGGATCTGCACACGGAAAGCCGCGGCATTCCTGGAGCCCCATCTTCCATCTGCCCGGATGGAGCTGGGGGTGCACAAGTCTTAACAAGCGGGAACTCTGCTGGCTGCAGTAACGATGTTTATCTAATGAGTTCTGCATCGGCCAACTACTGTGCCGGGCTCCTCACAGATCGTACACGATTCCAGCGCCCTCGCACTCAAACTACAGCGGGGAGGAGATAACACTAACAATCTTCCATCTTTCAGGGATTTCAGCCATCGGAAGTTTGTTATGACTTGAATGGATGAATGAAAAAGCTTAAGACAGGTATGTTTCGAACCACGCCCTGGTACAGGCTGGGTCCATATGGAGAGATGTTATCAGAGCCACACCCTGACACAGGTGGGGAGTGCTGCAGTAGGCTGAACAGCAGCCATCGGGCGTCATTTTGTGTTGAAGGTAAAGTACGGTTCTCACACTCCGACAGTCTCAGAGGGGTAATGTGTGTACTGGAGTTACCCCCCTCCCTGCTCGAGGCAACGTGAACAAAAGGCAAGGACAAGAGCCTCAGTAGTAAAGATGTGCCCCGTCTCCGTGTGTGTGTCTGTGTGTGTCTAAGTAACCGTGTGTGTGCCCACATGCATTTGTGTGTTCATGAATGTGGATATATCTGTATATGTGTGTTGTATCTATGTGCATGGGTGGCAGTGCTTGTGTGTATGAGTGTGTATATGTTGGTGTGCGTCTATGTGTGCATCTGTGCAAGTGTGTGTGTGTGTGTGTGTGTGCGTGTCTCTGTGTGTGTGTGTCTCTGTGTGTGTGTGTGTGTGTGTGTGTGTGCGTGTCTCTGTGTGTGTGTGTCTCTGTGTGTGTGTGTGTGTGTGTGTGTGTGCGTGTGTGTGTCTCTGTGTGTGTGCGTGTGTCTGTGTGTGTGTGTGTGTGTGTGTGTCTGTGTGTGTGTGTGTGTGTGTGTGTGAGTGTGTGTGTTTGTATAAGTCTGTGTATGTGTGTGTGTGTGTGTGAGTGTGTGTGTTTGTATAAGCCTGTGTGTGTGTGTGTGTGTGTGTGAGTGTGAGTGTGAGTGTGAGTGTGAGTGTGTGTGTGTGTGTGTGTGTGTGTGTGTGTGTGTGTGTGTGTGGGCATCGCCCCACTGACTCCGCCCCTCAGCCGTTTTTGGTGCAGAGCAAACCGTTTGGGCGCGGCCTGCGTGACTCATCGCCATGGTGATGAGAGACGGCCGGGCTCTTTGGCTAGCCGAGGCTACGTTAGCGCCGCGTCCCCGCTTCGACAGACAGGGAACTGCGCTAGAGGAAGTGGGTCCAGGACAGCGCTTTAGCGGTTCAGCGGTAACCGAGTCCTGCGGTGAAAGAACTAGGCCGAGATGCAGAAAAGAAGGAAACGCAGCAAAAGAGATCCCTTATGCCTCACAGATTTGCTGAAAAAAGTGGCTGCCACCAGCACTTCAGAAAAGAGGAAGCCGGTAGATTTGGTTAGGTTTTGATGTCGGCAATTTCGTGCGGACAATTATTTATATTGGAGCCTTCGCGTCATGGAAAGACGACCAATAGAGTTTTCAATGGAGAAAATAACAATAGCAATAACCTGAATTAGCAGAAGAAAATATATGTATAAATCTAAAAGCTTTCTCTTGTTGCCAAATACTTTTTGTTGTGGTGTACCTTATGTTGTGGTGTTCTCTTTCTTCCACAAATGTCATTTTAAGAAGGCACTCCGTTTAGCTAACGATTTAAATTTCATTAACATTTTGGTGAGAAAACTCAAGGAAAAAGAGTAAAAGAGTCCTGTATCATGTATAAATTGTGTAATCTGCGACCTCACTGTGATTCTCTGTCTCCAGGCTTGCCGCAAAGATCACATGTTTTTTTATTTAAGACGCACTATTTTATTTGATGCCAGTCGTTTTAAAACCGGACAAAAATGTGTCCGACAAAGGAGGGCAGTTGAGTTCAAAGTCGGACTGTCCGGCCAAAATCCGGACACCTGGCCTCCCTGCTCAGATTGCAGGCATTGTCCCAAAGCTTTTACTCTTCACTGAGAGACAGCGCTGTTTTTGGGGGGCGGGTGTCGTAGCAGGAGCCTCAGGCGAACATGAAGCCCTCCTGTATACACTTCCAGCAGCGATTCAGAGCCACTGAGCCGCATGGTGCTGCAATGAAATCACCTTTTCTTGTGAAATTTGTTCATTTGACTACACGCCTACACACACAAACACAGCTATTGAGACATGCGCACTAACCTGCACACACACACACAAACACGGGGGCACTTGGAAGCACACATAGACACATACCAATCTACACACACCCATTTAGACACACACACACCAACCCACACACACACACACACACACACATTAAATATCAATTTCAAGACGCTTCAGTTTCAACGGCTGCCTTGTTCAGTCTCACGAGCTTGCGAGTAACCTCCAGCTCCATGTCACATGAGTCTTAGTGACATCACAGGCCATCCTTCACAGCAACCACTCAGATCAGAGCTCACCACAGTTCAGTTTAGGACTCACATTACAGGGAGGGGGGGGGGGGGGGTAGCATTAGCTAGCATTAGCAGTAAACACACGTTTGGCTAAATGCAGGCCTGGAGAAAACAGCCACAGCTGCAGAACTCTACAGAAAGGTCTAACGTGGCCGAGTCAGCATCTTTCAAAGGACCGAGTGCCGTCAAACACACCAGCTAAGACTTAAAACGCCAGCGTCACAACACGCAGTCTCAACATGCTACACGCTACACGCGTGTGGCCGCACACGCGCGCCCCGTAAATACAGCAGGAGGCGGGCGTGTTTATTCAGCGCTAATCAGACCTGGGCTGCGGCGATCGCTTCCTGATGCGTCTGTGGTCTCCCCCCCCCCCCCCCCCCCCCCCACCGGACCCCCCCCCATCTCGAGGGAGGATTAGGGGCCTGGCGGGGTGCCACTGAGCGCGCTCAGCGGAACCCCGAGCCACGGCACGCAGTGATGACACGTGAGCTCCGTCTGTGTACGGGCGGGGTGGGGCCTGGGCGGGGTGGGGCCAGGGAGGGGCAGGTTTTGGACGGCTCCACACCCCCGCAGATCAGCGCTATGTACACTATGTACGGGAGTGTCCTTCTTTGTCTGTTTCAATGTCACTGTGTCATTATGCATGAAAATCATTTATCTCATGACTCACCGTCTCTCACACTGTTTGTGAGCCAGTCTAAGGCTGGCCTCGGCCTGAATGGGCACACAGTGTAAACGAGACTCTGACAGAGTGCTTTTAACTCTTAATATAGTAAGACACTGAGGCCTCCATTGAACCCATGTAAAAGTAATTTAGCTGTGAGCACACACACACAGACACACACATATGTGCAGACACATGCACACACGCACACATGCACATGCACAAACATGCACACACACACGTACACATACACACACGTACACACACGCACACACACGTACACACACGAACACACACGCACACACACGTACACATGCACACACATGCACACACACGCGTACACATACACACACGCACACAAACATGCACACACACAAGTACACACACACACACTCACACACTCACACACACGTACACACACGTACACACACACACACACACGTACACACACACACTCCAGTGTAGAGCAGAAGGTGCAGTGAGCTGAAGGCGTGGGTGACGGGCGCCACACTGGCAGCCCTAGGGAAGCCCCGCCCCCCCACTGTGAGATCTCCGCTGTGCCAACAGCCTGTCCAGACGGGCAATCTGCAGGGACGCCCCACTGCAGGACCCCCCCATGGAGCCCAGAGAGTGATCTCACACAGCTAAAGGATTTACAGTACTGTGATCTCACACAACTAACTGACTTACAGTACTGTGATCTCACACAGCTAAAGGACTTACATTCCTGTGATATTGCACAGTTAAAGGACTTCCAGTACTGTGATCTTGCACAGCTCAAGTACTGTGATCTCACACAGCTAAAGTACTGTGATCTCACACAGGTAAAGTACTGTGATCTCACACAGCTAAAGTACTGTGACCTCACACAGCTAAAGTACTGTGATCTGTGAACAGGCCGCAGCCCAGCTCTCTTCCCTTAAAGGCTGCAGTGTGGTACAGTGGGTAAGGACCGGGCTTTGAGACCTAAAGGTTGCAGGTTTCATTCCCACTGCTGTACCCTTGAGTAAACCACTGTACTTAACCTGTCCCGATTCAGCATATAATGTATACATGGCTTATGTAACATAGCTGTATTTATGGATACTATGAAGCCTGCAATGAAATGTAATTCAATATAAAGCACCATGGAAATGAAATGTGTGCTTCAAAACTATTATCAGTCATTCTTGTGATGTGATGTTGTATAATGTTGTGTTTGCAATGCATCTTACAAATGCACAATGACTCTGGAATTATTTCAATATTTATGTTTTGATTGTACGCCCTTCTGGCAAAGGCCAAGGGCAGACTTCCACGCAAGTGAACAACGGTCAAACGTAATCTAATCCAGCCGTCGATCAAAGAGCAGGGCCGTCTGTACCGTTACAGATTCTCTGCTCACTCTTTCCCAGCGGCACGCACTCAAGCTGAACGACACACTCCACAGCCCCAGCGATGTGAGTCAATTCTAGCCGTTTTACGACCAGTGGCACGCAAACAACCTCCAAAAACCGAACGCTGTGCCAAGACCGAAGCGAGAAGCAGAGGGCTGACGCCTCGACTGAAACACGGGCTGAAAAAGAGGCTTTATCCTGGGACACTGCAGGGCTCTCACGTCCGAGCAGATCTGAAACAGCTGGCTGTGTCCGGGAAAGTTTGGGGGAAGGATGTTTAATGTCATTTCGATTTCACAAACATTCGCTCTCGAGTCCCTCCAATCCGCTTCTCCGGGAAAGGTAAACCAAATACCAGCCTTGCCCGCAACCCCGCCCACACTCCTCTCCTCAAATAGGAGCCTCACCAGCGTTCTGTAGTGGAAACCTCACATCTTAAAGCAATTAGAGGACCGGCCCGGGCTTTGGGTGAGTCAGAGAGCCCAGATTGGTCCAAACCCAACAGAACCGTGGAAAATTTGAGTCGGGCTCCATTTTACACATGCATGCAGAGACATATTCAAACACACACAGATGGCTGTACAAATGTGTGTGTGTGTGCACACCTGTGCATGTGTACACAAGAACATGACACACATGCATAAGCTTGCACTAACTAGTATGTACATACACACACACACCTCCCCACAACACAATCCCAGTTTGCTGGCCCCCAAACCCCCCAAAAAAACCTCCAAAAAAACATACCCTTCTGCCAAACCCACCCCATTAAAGAGGCCTCCTCATTACAGACCTATTCTGCGATCTCTCTGGCGGGAGTTACCCAGCAACAGAAATGCGTCAGTTGGGATTCAAACCCATAACATTCCGCTCTGCGGTCCAGGGGCCCCAACCACTCTCACACCGTGTCCCAGCATGCACTACTTTGGGCTCAACCCCGCTGTTTCACAGCCCGCAGCACTTCATAAGACAAGGGTCAAGTGAGGTCAAACGCAGTCGTGACTCACACCTCATTCCCTCCACTCCAGTTTTTACATTTCAAATGTTAACTTTTTTTTTCATAATTCCTTTGAAATATTATCAAAATCAGCCAGTCTCTTAACACAACACAGGCTTTCCTTGTACACATTTCCCAAGAATTATGAGCGTATCTCCTCCAGTCCTGAAAGCGAGCCCTTTCTGCGATCTGCGGTTCTTGCAGGGGGCGGTGGGGCGTCCTACATTTTTCCGCCGTGACTCAAAGCTGAACACAAAGTCCGCTCTATCTGCGGCCGGGCTCGCCGCGCTTTCCGGGAGGTTTCCGGACAAAAGGGGCGCGAACGCGCGGGCTGCGCGCGACGGATAGCCGTGAAACGCAGATGAGTCAGAGCAGCGGGACACGGGGGGAGAACGCGCTCGGTTTAAAAACCTCACCGGTCACCGCTGCCCGCAGCTACATCCTCCTGAAGTTGGCCATTGGCCTCCATGGAGAGCCAGGAACCGGTGTGGATTTCACCAAAACAGAGAAAAGTAAAGATTGATGCAGAAATCCCAGGGGGGTATTTCCGGAAGAGGGGTTACCGGATCACTCTGCTCAGTGAAACGCAGAACCATCCGGATCCGGATCAGAACAGGCGTGTTCACTCCAGCCCAGGCCACTCTGATGGGGCAGATTTGGGAGGGTTCTGGGCCTGACGCAGAGCGGGGATCCAGTGAACTGATGGCCCAGTGGGGGGAGGCACAGTGCAGGCTGGATCAGTCTGGGTGTGTGAGTGTGTGTGTGTGTGTGTGTGTGTGTGTGTGCATGTTTATATGTGTGTGTGTGTGTGTGTGTGCGGTGTGCTACTCCTGGCTGCAGCGGTCATGAGTCCTGCTAACGAACGCTGCGCGTGATTTACCGGGCAGAGGAAGGAAATGAATCTGTGTGTACAGTGAGATGTTGCACAGTGATGAGGTAGAGGAGTGATGGAGGTGTCAGTTTTAGCTGCAGGGTTTGAGGGGGGGGGGCAGCGCTCACCTTTAGCTTCTGGCTCCAGGTGAAATGTGGCACATTTCCCTGGGGGTGGGGGCAGGGTTTGGATTTGGGATGGGATTTCTCAACAAACAGCGGCATTCCTGCTTTTACGAGTTGACTTTACAGCGGTGGGGGTTATCATTATGTAGCGATCATAATCATAATCATAAAAAAGTCACAGATGTGACAGAGAAGCATCCTGTGAATGGCAGGTCTGTGATGATGGACAGCCACCCTGTCACAAACACCCCCTCGCTCGTAACTCAGAGGCTGCGTGTGCAGGGTTCCAGGGCCTGACCTTCCACCCCACTTAAGAGCTCCAGGTGTCCTCCACATTCTTACACGCACACACGCACACACTCACACATATGCACCAACGCACACACACACGCACATATGCACCAACGCACACACACATGCACATATGCACGAAGGCACACGCACATATGCACCAACACACACACACGCACACACGCTCACACGCTCACACACTCACACATATGCACGAACACACACATACGCACATATGCACCAACGCACATACACACGCACATATGCACCAAGGCACACGCACATATGCACCAACGCACACACACGCACACACGCACATGCACACTCACACACTCACACATATGCACGAACACACACACATGCACATATGCACCAACGCACACACACGCGCATATGCACCAACGCACACACACGCACGCACACACATGCACACACACACGCACATATGCACCAACGCACACACACACGCACACACACACACACGCACATATGTACCAAGGCACACGCACATATGCACCAACGCACACACACGCACACTCACACTCACACTCACACATATGCACGAACACACACACACGCACATATGCACATATGCACCAACGCACACACACGCACGCACACACATGCACACACACACGCACATATGCACCAATGCACACACACACGCACATATGCACCAACGCACACACACAAGCACACACACACACACATATGCACCAACGCACACACATGCACACACACACGCACATATGCACCAACGCACACACACACGCACATATGCACCAACTCACACACACACACGCATGCACACACACGCAAAAACACGCACATATGCACAAACGCGGGCACGCACACATACACATGCACACACACACACGCACGTACGCACATACTCTCACACACAAACACACACACACTCATACACACACACATACAAACACGTGCAAACACACACGCACTCATACACAAATACACACACGTGCGCGCTGTTACACACCACTTCAACAGGCCTTCTGGAATGCTCAAAAACAAAAACAGCACAGCTATGAAGAGTATTTACGAGGTCATTAAACAGACAGACAGACAGTCCGGTGACTGTTGGACATTCTTCAGATATGACAGGCGAGCAGGCCTGTATTTTTTGTGCAATGGCCCAGGAGAGTGCTGTCACACAAACAAGTGTAGGAGCAACACAGCAATATTAAGTGCTGGCTAACCACACACATTTCATTCTCAAATCAGGTGATGGAAATCTCTGGACTTCCCCATGGTGTGGCTAGGATTTAAAATGGTTTAAAATGGCAGACTCCATTCCATATCTGATATTATTACCTTAAATTAATAACTTAAAGACTCCTTTGTTTGGTTAAATCTCATTTTTTGCAGAGGAGCAATGGGGTGTGTTTGCGTACAAACGTTGCTATACAAATAAAGGTATTCCTATTCATTCATCAATCTGTCAGTGTGTCTTTTCATAACAAGCTGCACGAACACAGTGACTGAACGCCAAAGTACAGTTAAAACCTGAACACGGGGTTCCTCAAAATAGACAAGGCGCTTCTTTTGATACCTCAGGTGGCCTTGTAGGGTACGTTATTGACAAGCCCTTCATCCCGTGAATAGGGGGTTTCTTTGAATGTTTCTAGAACATTCTAGAACTCAGTCTAGAACTCCATTGTTCTAGAACTCCATTGCTTCCGTTACCAGCAGTGATTGTGACATCAGAGTGTTAGAATGTTCAGCTGAGAACATTCTAAACGTGTATTTGTGACCTCGCACCTTAAGTCCAGTCCACATCAAACAGACGAGTCAAGACAGGACAGGAGAGAGTTCAAAAGGGCCAAATTAAAATCTCACAACGTCTGAGTAAAAACTAGGCAGTCCCCACCAAAGCACCAAGTAAACGTATGAACAAATGCTTCCATAATAACACCTCGCGCTTGACTGCTTAGGTTTCTTCTAGTGACCTTCATATGTGTATTTTGTTTAGATAGCTAACATTAACGTTGCATTGCCTATATTTATTGTTTCACACCATGTTATTTTAGCAACATAACATTAGTTAATTTGAGAGACTCCTCTCGCTCCACCATCCAAAATTCCACATTTTTTTCCAATCAACTGTGCTGCTGGTTGGTTAAGTTCTTCAACCAGTCTACAACAAGCGGTCCACTTGAGACGAGACGAGACAAGACTTGACACGGTCGGTTTCGGAAATGCTAGCCGACCGGGAGCAGACCGGACAGCACACGCCGCTAAGGCTTTCTCCAGAAAACGCTCCGAAGCCGCCCCGGGTCCCGTCTCATCTGGGCTGTGCGATGTCGACGGGGCTTCGGGGTTAACGCCGGTGCGAGACTTCACAGCTCGGGCAGGAAAGGGAGGTCCCCGCTCCGGCAGGAGCCTGCGTCAGCGTTACCGGGGAACGGTCCAAGTCTCAGCCACTTTAGGGCAGAGGCGCGGAGGCCGATGAATCAGCCTATCATAACAAACGCGGACGCAGAGCCCCAGAGGGGACGCAGCAGCTTCCGAACGAGCCTACGAACCCAGCGACTTCCTGACCTCCGCCCGCTTAATGCGATCCCCGCCAACCCCCCCTCCTGACGACGCTGTGCCACGTCATGTCACGGCTCCCTTCACAAAGGCGACCGCCGCACCTGGACACTGTTCATATCTCCCTGCGATAAAAATAGTTTGTGTTTTTTTTCTCTGAAACCATGGCGACGGGAAACATTCGCAGTTAAGGGCACACAACGACTACCAGTCGGCTTTCATCACAATGGACAGGAAGTCGTCTCATTGATAATTGTTCCACGATCTAAACGCATTGGCAGATATTTTGTGTGGTTAGTTATAGACGAGGAATGGAGTTCTATAAATATTTAATTCCCCCCCCCCCCCCCCCCCCAAAGATAATGAGTGAAGGAGAAAGGATGTTTGCCAGATTGTATCCATGGACAGCTGCAGAACGGATTTTCTCATTGTTTTTGCAGCAGCTTCAAAGGGCTACAGCAATGAGTAAGGTGCAAAATTAACACTGCCAAAGAGATCATTGAAGGACAACAGTATAGATTCATGCAATTCCAGAAAACAACTTTGTTTGAGACGAATACACTATAATAACGAGCTGGTTTCTACCAGTGCATGGAATAAGAAGGCAGTTCCGGAAATACTTCAGTAAGATACAGAATCTCGGAGGGGCATGTATGCAAAGGAAGTTGTGGGAGATGGACAACCTGACTATGGCTGTTTGGTCCAGTGAGACTCAGATAAGGGCACTTCCTGATACATTACCCACCAGTCCCAAAATTATAGTCCTTTACCCAAAAAACACCCCAGATCATGGAGTTCAGCATTGCTTTTGGACATGTTGTGACAAGGGGTGGTTGGCTTAACCCTTTAAGCTGTGAGATCACAAACTCTTTGTTGTACAGGTAGCAGTTGAAATTGTACTTCCCTCTAGGGTCTTTTAGCGCACTTAGCCCTGGTTATGGGTATGCACTTTGTTGTACGTCGCTCTGGATAAGAGCGTCTGCCAAATGCCAATAATGTAATGTAATGTAACAAACACGTGATTAGAAAATTCAACTCAACATTCTAATGCTGATGTAACAATCATTTCTGACAACCAAAAGCAATGGAGTTCTAGAACACTGGCTTAGAATTTTGACGAAGCATTCCAAAAAAATAAAATAAACTACTATTTAAAGGGCTAAAAGAATGTTATGTTACTGTTGAAACAATACTCTGGGGGAAAAAAATGTTAAGTGTTTCTCAAAAACGTGTTTTAACACATTTCTGACAGGTTTTACGAAGACATTTATGAGATATGCACACATTCTCACAATCACCATTACAATCTGAGTTATGACATTCTGGTCATAAACAAGTCACATATTATTATCACTGTTGTTCAAATTTCGCCACTGCCCCAGGCCAGAAATTAGTATTAAAGCCAGAAAAGGTTTTAAAAAGAAAAAAGAAAAAAGAAAAAGAAAAATCAATGCTTTAAAACTGAAATGTTTTCCAAACGACAGCTCGATGATTAAACTCATTGATTCTAATCCAAGAGCGAATTCCAATTTGCAGATGAATTGTGGGTCAGGCTCACTGTTCGGAAGGTGCTGTCCTGAGCAGGGTACGTGGGACTCGCTGGTCCAGATTCCTGCAGACAGAATCCAGCCGCTCCGCATGCGAACAGGTGGCGAGAACCCCACCTTAGGAAACGAGTCAGACTGAGGCCGAACGCCAACACGCCATTCAAAATGGAGTCGCGCAAGGGATCCGAGAAACGGGGCGTGGGTAACCCCCACATTCAGGCCCGCAGAGCGTTCGTTAAAGCAGAGGGGCGTGGGTAAACCCCACATTTAGGCCCACAGAGCGTTCGTTAAAGCAGAGGGGCGTGGGTAAACCCCACATTCAGGCCCGGACAGCATTCGTTAAAGCAGAGGGGCGCGGGTAAACCCCACACTCAGGCCCACAGAGCGTTCGTTAAAGCAGAGGGGCGCGGGTAAACCCCACATTCAGGCCCGGAGAGCGTTCGTTAAACCGCTAGGTCTATGGATTGTGCGATGCAGACTCAAACGGCACGGTCGCTGAAGGACGGGAGATTTGGGTTTGGAGACCGGCCAACGCCTGTGAGAGGTGAATAGCCTGGGCGGGGCTCGTCCAGGAGGCCGGGTTCCCACTCATGAAATTTGGATGGATGGGCAGTGTCTCGGTCACATGTATAATAGATAACAGAAGTCATCCCCCTGGAGTAAAGGAGAGGCAGGCTTGACTCGGGGCAGGTAGTTCAATGGTTCAGGGTGTCGGGTCACAGGCCCAAAGCACCCTGGGAGGACGGGATAACAGGGTCATGGGCGTGCCGTCTGGATCGTGTGTTGCAGCCGGGGCGAGACAAAGGAGGCCGCTCTACCCACAATGCCTTGGGGCGAGAGGTGAACTGGCGCAGACGGCCGGGTCGATTGCCTGCTCGGAGTTTGAACTCGGCGTTCCGTGCGGGCGTGTCCGCGTCCTCAGCCGAGGCTGGCGAATCAGGACCGCTTCGCGCGCCCCAGGGAGACGAACACGGATAATTACGCCGGTGGGATCTCCCGCACAACGGAGCACGGTCTGTAATGAAGGCAAACGGCCACACACACAAGCTCTGAACAGCCGTAATGCGCCTGCCAAACCTTAATCTGCCTGCGACTGTTTATTTACAACGGGCATGATTCTAGCTGCCCGTGGCCCTGCCTGTATCTACATGCCCACGATTCTGGAAGGTGCAAATCACCCGGGAACAAAAAAAAAAAACCCCCGAAATGACACGGAGAGAAGCGAGGTAGAGAACCGGCATTGAGCCGTAATGGCGCCATTCGCAGAAAAAACCCACTGCTTTAATGGAAACTGCCGGCTGGAAGGCCTCGTTATCTGGAGGGGCTGGGCGAATCAATCGTCGGCGATGAGCACTTACTGTAGACCGCCTGGGCGATAATCGGAGCCCTGCACCTGTGGGTAACCATAGCAGCGGGTGACAGGTGGGTAATTCACACCATTTCCCTGCCACACTGGATCGGTCATTGTTGCTCATTAGTTGGGGATTTAGATTAAATTCCCCCGTGAGTTAAAGGTAAAAAAAAAATAAATAAAAAAAGGTGTGAAAAAAGAATATCAGCACAGTCTAAAAACAGAGGCTGGTTGTACCAGAAAGTCTACCGGCTCGTGAATAGTTTGAATACCAAATGGAAACTTTTCAAATGAGCTGAACGTACCCGCGCGTGTGATGTAGTGCCATTTACAGAACGGCTGCGTCTTTGCACTCCACCCTGACCAAATGTCACCGATTAGAGGGAATCCCAGTTTAACGGAGATCATCACGGAGTGTGTGCAATCACCCTCAAGTGCTTCTCACATTATTTGCTAGGAAGATGCCTGTAACCTTTCAGTGGGAGATCACAAATGCTGTGTGATTGGATTGTTCTTAACAAGACCATTCCACTGCTGATGTAACAATCACTACCCGTAATTTAAAACACTGACCTACAAAATTTACAAAAAAAAACCTACTCATGAGGGTAGGTTAAAGGGTTAAAGGTCGTTTTCACTGAAGGTAGTCTGTAATTATTATTATTATTATTATTATTATTATTATGTTACTGTGATTTTACTGAAGAGTACTACTATATAAATACTACTACTATAAGACTACTTTGATAAACTTCCCCAGCTAAGATGAAGATTTATTGAGACAATTGGGGGGAAATGATCAGCAAAACCTGCCCAGTTACCAAACCGCCACAGCCGCATTGACCACACCCGAAACACGATAAGCAGGAGGCCAACCTGCTGTCCTTTGTTCTGAAGCAAACAGGCTACTCGTTTTCAGTGATGGTTGGCACGACATGTGTCATCAGCACTCCTGATAGATGCAACTTTAATACAATCAGTATCAGCGGTTAAACATACACGTTTCTGCAGCTGTGTTTGTTACTGAGATGTCTTTCCGATCCCCTGGAAGCACTGGGTATTCAGCAGGTAAGTATCAGGTAAAATACTGTATTGTAAATGTTTGGCAAGCACTAAGAAACTAAATAATAATAATTATTATTATTATTATTATTGTAGGTCGCTCTGTATAAGTGTCTGCTAAATGACTGTAATGTAATGTAATGAAATACTTAGACACACCTCCTCTATTATCAATGTCAGTTATCTTGAATTTAGGTAATACTGTCTTGGAAATACCTTTATTAGAGAGTATATTTCCTATGAAGCATGCACACACACACACACACACACATTCAGAAGAACACACGTATAGGTAAACCTTGACCAATGCGCATGATCCCAGCAGGAGAAAACATCCCAGACTGAACCAATCAAAAACACAGACCTGAGATCTCTCTTAGTACTGTCAGGCCGAAGCAAACGATGGCTGGGCTGGAAGTCAGGAAACCTCACCCCCCCCACCCCCCCAAAAAAAATAAAAATAAATCAATGCTGAGTCACACAGCCCAACTGGGACTCTGCCGAAGACGGCGGGAAGTCGGCATGGCAACCAAACACCGGCGTCAACACGGGAGTCGAGCGTAGCGGTGCTGCGAGGTGATGCTGCGAGGTGATGCTGCGGAGGGGAAGCGAGTCTCGCCCCCGCGGCCCGACGCATTTCCGCCGTGTCACCCGGAGGGGGCGGGGCCGGAGGAAACGGGGATGGGCAGACATGCGCTCAGAGTTTCCACGGCGATCACGTGACCCGCTGACGTGTCCTCGCGCTTTTTCTCCCCCCCCCCCTTAACAAAAAGTGATTTTGATTCAGTCACAAAGGTCCAAAGTGTGTTTCCCCATCTCTAATCCTTTAATTCCAGCGATTGTGCAACGGAGATATAAGACTTGCAACAGTCTATTTGCAAGGTCTACAAGCCTAAACAGATCCTACTGGCAACACCTCCGGAGCAGGGCTCCGAATCCGGGGAACATTTCACAATATGTTTCTGAAGGCGAGTCGGGTTGCTTTAGTCAGAGCAATGCAAACAAGTAAAAAAAGAAACTGGCAGAAGTCCGATTTCCACAGCCACATGTGCGGACAGTGTGATGCAGATTTCAGCTCTACTCTATCGGACACAGGGGGGAACTGGCTGCTCGGTATATAAATATTTTCACACAGATCATGTGTCACTGCTTCAACAGAAGCCTCTCTCGTTCTGTAAAAATTTATTTTTACATTCGCGCCCTGCAGATCTAGCGACGGGTTCAACGATCTCTCCCGTACGCAGACCGGCTCATTTAATCTCCTCTTGGAGTGGAACGAGCCGCCCACCATCCCACAAAACTCTGCCCCTCGTCCGTGAAGCATCCATCCAGCAACGTAAGCCCGCTGTCGAGAGACTGATTAGCATCGGAATCCGCCGCAAACCTCGGCCCTTCACAGACCCCGTGGTCCTCATGAGACTGAGCTCTAGACTTCCCCTCGTGTGTTTGAGGCCGGCGGCGTTCTGTCCTGTGCACTTCTGCCTCGCCGGGCGCTCTGTACAGCAGCATATTTATAGCACGAAACAGGAACATCGAACTGCACAGTACCTGCGTTTTCAACAGGGGCCAGAGGACCAGTGCGAGTCATTGAAAGTCCTGTAGGGGGAACCTGGCTAGACTTGACTCTACAGTATATACATTTGGGGAAATGTTTCAAAGTATACAACCATTTTACTTTTTAAAGATAATCCTTTTTAACTTATGATGGGGTCCTCTCGTTGCCTACAACACGGGAGGGGTCACTGGATCCTAGACTTTCTGTCATTCCATTAGACAAGGCTTGAGATGAGGAACCTTAGCGATTGAGTCCGCGCTGGTAGGCAGCCTATCTAATATCACAAAATGGCGTCCGGCGTACAATGATTCCAGACATCACTACCTTACGATTATCACAAACCGTTTCCACCTGGATCTGCCTTCTGCTTTCAACACACAGGCCGATTATTTTAGGAGCTGTACAGGAATGTAGCTGGGCATGAAGTAAGAGCGTGTTTATTGCCACCATCTTAGTGTTGCTAGGGAACATTCCCTGTGCTTAGAACTGCAAACTAGGCCTGTGTTTCTTTTTCTTTTTTGTGAAACAGGAAACAAAAAAAAACCAATTACCTGGAAGGACGGGTTGTTTGCAAAGAATCAAATTCTTCCACATTCTTTGTGTAATTATCATTCCCCCCAAAAAAATATCTGCAGCATTACAAAATAATTCAGAGCACTTTGTGAACTATAAGTGCTTGTTTCCCCCTTATTATGCTCAAAGTTGATTGACAGCTCCACAGACCCCTCCCCTACCAACTCAGACTTCGGCACAGGTAGGCCACCTCTGCACCTGGAGCTTATTTCCATATCTCGCATAAATCATAACAGGGCATATTCACAGCCTTAGCATGTAGCTGCACAAACAAGAATGCAGGCAAAACACAGTTGCACTAACCAATATTTGGCCAAAGACTAAAAATACTATGTTAAGAAAAATGACTAACAATGACCACAGAGGTCATTCTGTTTGGTGTAGAAGTGTGAGACTTCGTATGAGTATCCCGAAGGCATGCAAGTGCATAGATCAAGAATAATTTCGGAAAACATTTTGGTCCCCCACGCCTTAAATTGTTAAAATTCACAAAGTGCTAAACTAAGGATACAAATAAACTGAAAAATTACTAAATAGATACGGCAATACAGAGGATAAAGAAGCTGTTTAACTTTTGGCACAACAGCTGGAGTAAAAGCTTCCGTAACTCTCGAGTTCTTGCAGAATGAGCGAGTGCATCAAGAGACCAGGTCGTAGACTGCCTTCGAGAGATCACGCAGCACGGCAGTATTGTGTGCCGTTTCTGCGATGAGTCACTGAACCACCGACAACAACAGGGGCAATGTGAGCCGCCCAGCCCTTACGCTATGCAAAGCATTTTCTCAACGGGCGTGGCACTACGCCTCGACTCCTAAACTACTGCATTTCTGTTGCCAAAATTCCACTCCGGTTCTGCTGCAGTTCAACTTGTCCCTAACCCCCGTGCCTGGGAGCAAAACTCAGTCAAACTCTGGTAGGGTCACAGCCATAATTATAAAGAAGTTATCGTTCTTCCCTTTACCCCCAGAACTATCACTGCGGGTCCAACCATGGCCCTGGACCGTACCAAGTTCTGATTGTGGGAGGGGGGTGAATTAGACTGACATGCAGATACATAAACGAGAATCAAGTTACCTTTGATAGACACTTAATTTCAACAGAAAAGCGATACGATTGGACCAAGCAGTAGGAGGGTCCGGAGGAAGAGGGTAGCAGCAGGTTTCCATTATCCAGTGAATTACTGGCTTCAGTGCAAATTCAGTAGCTACATGCCCTCATGGAAAGACCAGCATCCCACACAGAGCACAAGAAGACACACAGATACACACACAGACAAAAACACAGAGGCACACACACACACACAGATACAGACATAGACACATACACACACACACACTCTCACACACACACACACACACACACACACAGACGCGTACACACAGACACACACATGCATACATTCTCGCTCTCTCACACACACAGATACACACACAGATACAGACACACATACACACACAGACAAACACTCTCGCTCTCTCACTCTTAAACACACACACACACACACACACACACACGCATACACTCTCGTGCTCGCTCACACGCACACACACACAGATACAGACACATACACTCTCTCTCTCACACCCACACACACACACACACACACACACACACACACACACACAGATACAGATACACACACACACACACACACACGTTATGGGATAGAGAAGGCCCCACAGGAGTCGTGTCTGAAGAACAGTTCAGCACAGACTTTGCATGACCCCTTTATTTGATAATCAAATAGAAGCCCACGAGGGGTAATTTGTGTATATTAATGTTAAATATGAAATATTCGCACGACTGTGTTTTTCACCGCCGTGGTGCTGGTTCAGAGTCACACTGGGAGGGCAGGGTTGCCAGGTGAGGCAGCAGGCTAAGGCTCTCGTTCCCGTGGCAGCAGCCCACTGACACACTACTGAGTGTGATGTCACAGAGAGGGGAGGGGTTTGGCCTGCGGGCCACACCCAATCACGGCAGGCAACACTGGGGCCCGTACGGAAATGGAATATACTACAAACTAAACATACTGCAATAAAGCATTAACAGCAGTTCACAATCGATGGTCAAATTTACAAAAAAAGAAATATATACATAACAGGCACAGAGACATGCGTATTTCTTCTTTTACAAACGCATTACTCTGAAATATAATTAGCAGTGTATCGTCCAATAAATCCATATGTACATTATATTTAATTTCTTTAACCCTTTGATGAGTAGGTTTTTTAATATATATATATATATATATAGGGTTTTTTATTCAAAGTCACTGTTCTAGAACTCCAATGCTTTCAATTACTGACAGAACAGTTCCAAACATTCTATTGTGGCTTGAACCATCAACCTTCTGGGTCCCAGTCATGTACCTTAGCCACTTGGCTACAGGCCAGCAACAACTACAGACACATCTACAGACATGACTACAGACACAACTACAGACAGGACTACAGACAGGACAACAGGCACGCCTACGGACACGTCTACAGACACGTCTACAGACAGGACTACAGACAGGACTACAGACACAGCTACAAACAGGACTACAGAAACATCTACAGACAGGACTACAGACTCATCGGCAGACAGGGCTACAGACAAAACTACAGACACATCTACAGACAGGACGACAGACACATCTACAGACACATCTACAGCCATGACTACAGACTGGACTGCAGACACAGCTACAGACACATCTACAGACAGAACTATAGACATCTACAGACAGAACTACAGACATCTACGGACACGTCCGCAGCCACGACTACAGACAGGACTACAGACACAGCTACAGACAGGACTACAGACACAGCTTCAGACACATCTACAGACAGAACTATAGACATCTACAGACAGGACTACAGACACATCTACAGACAGAACTACAGACATCTACAGACACATCTGCAGCCACGACTACAGACAGGACTACAGACACAGCTACAGACACATCTACAGACAGGACTACAGACGCGGCGGCGGCGGCCCTACCTGGCCTTCAGCTCCTTGTACTCCTCGCGCACCTTGCTGAGCTCCAGCTGCAGGCGAGCGCGCTCCTTGGCCACGGAGTCCAGCGTCTTGCGGGCGTCGGCGAGCTCGGTCTCGTACGCGGCCTTGAAGCCGGAGAGCTCGCGGCCGACCTCGCTCTCCGACTCGCTGATGCGCAGACGCAGCCCGGCGTTCTCCGACTCCAGCGAGCGCACCTTGTCGATGTAGACGGCCAGGCGGTCGTTGAGGTTGACCAGGTCCTCCTTCTCCTGCAGGCGGGTGATGCGCGTGGGGGAGAGAGGCGTGTGGCCACTGCGGGCGCTACGCTTCTGCGACGGCGTCTCCATGGCGACGGGCGGGCTGGGCTGGGCTGGGCTGGGCTGGGCTGGGCGGTGGATCTGAATCAAAAACCAGAGTCAACACTTCACGCAAGCGCTGGTGACAATCCGCCGCATCAGCGAACCTCTGCACAAAGAAACACCACCTGAGTGCAGAAAACGGCACACGGAGAGTACCTGACACAGCGTAAACACTAATCAGACTTCAGGCATTCTTAAGTATGAAGTGATGCACTTCAGGCGTATATATCCGCATGCCCTTTTTTTTCACATGGGAATCCCAAAAGCAGCTCGGGGGGTGACAGTGGGAAGGAGATACTACCGGGGTGGTTTCTCCCCGGGGTGTCAGGTCTGGACTCAGGATGTTACGACGTGTTTTGACAGACGAAACGCTGCAGCAAGCCAGCTCTACGGGAGGGGGGGGGGGGCGTACGGGAAGACAACAGTAGCACTTAAACACGGCGTATAGCGTGGAGAGAACAGTAGCACTTAAACGCGGTGTGCAGGAGACCTGCCCGCTGCAAAGACTGATGGAGCAGAGAGCTAAAATGTGAACAAATTAATAAAAGTTTGAAAGAAATAACACTCGTCCATAGAGAAATAAATAATATTATTTTTTTATTATTTTTTTGTTCATC
Organism: Conger conger; assembly: GCF_963514075.1. NCBI lineage: Eukaryota > Metazoa > Chordata > Actinopteri > Anguilliformes > Congridae > Conger > Conger conger. Next base: position 41,346,262 of record NC_083768.1, on the reverse strand, counting down.
GCGCGCCAAGTTCTAAAGAATGTCAGCCCGACAGTATCTCCGTTTTTATAGTTTTTAATTCTGATGATATTATCTTTATCAGACGATTGGCTGTTATGAAATTCCATAAGCAAATGGTTGAATCTTCTTCCCAACTGTGCTGAGCAGGTGGGATTTTTCATGGGGAAAACTTCTGTTCGTCCTAAGCAGAGAACAGCACTTTCACGCGGTCTGTTCGCGGACTCAAAAACATGTGATAATCAGGACATGGTTTCCTGCATGTGATTTAGTTGGGGGAAACTCTCCCAAACAATTGAACCTAAGATTGCACAGCATTACAACTAATCAGATGGGATTTAGTTCAGGAAAAAGATGATAATTTATTAAGCATATGTATACAGGTACTCATGTTTCCATTCTGAAATTGTCTAAACGCATGTTGAGCGTTTAAATTAATCATGTAATAACCAACTCAACTCCGCAAAAACATTTTTAAAAACTCTATAAATAGAAATTCATGTAGAACTATCACAGCTTATATAAGTATAATATTACATAACTGTAATAACTTCCATTTTCATTCATTCAGAAGTGCAAAGCATACCAAACACTCAGTTCCACCTGGATGATGGCCAAGTGTTGCCTCCAGTCCAAAGATCAGGATATGTGTGTGTGTGTGTGTGTGTGTGTGTGTGTGCGTGAGTGGGTGGGTGCAGTGTGCCTGGCCCTGTTACCTGGCGAAGGTGTGAGTGTGTGTGTGTGTGTGTGTGTGCGTGAGTGGGTGTGTGGAGCCCAGGTGTGTGAGAGGCCTTAGGAGCTCACTGTGGTGGCTGGGTACAGTACCTGAGAGGTAGGTGGTCTCTGGGGTTCTCCCGGCGGTTTGTTCTTCAGGGACTGGGTCCTAAAGTTTCACGCTGATTCTCTCTCTCCTGCGCACGTCCTGCTTTCAGAGTGACTGCACCTCAGGCTGGGCCGGTCCACGTATTTCTGGAAAGACGGAGAGAGAGAGAGAGAGAGAGGGAGAGGGAGGGAACGAGGGAGGGAGGGAGGGAGGAGTCAGATTCCAGGAAAGCACTAAGCCCACAGGAGAACGCAGTGACAACACTTTCACATTCTTCTCTCTCTTTCACTTTCAAATGTACTGCTTATCAGCAAAACTATGTGTTGGCAGCTAAAGTACAACCAAACAACACAATGAAACAACATAGTACACATTTTACAAGATTTAAAACTAAAACCAGTATATATTGTTCTAAATGCTGAAAAATCTCACCAGAAAAAAAGACAAAGTTTAACTTTTTTTTACTTTAGAATGAAAATGCATACTGCTAAAGAATGAGCTAAACCTGTTGCGTGCCTTAGATTTGGGGTTTGCCGTTCATTCCTGTGTGGGACTCCAGCCACACAACGCTACAATATGCATCACTATTTTTGACGTGGGGAGTTTTACAGTTAAGTTTGTCTTACAAGTGACACATCGGTGCAGGGGGTGAAGTTATCATGTGCACAAATGTGCACACACACACACACACATAAACACACACACACACACACACACATATAAACACACACAGATACATTGGCCAGCATACATACACACACACACACACACACACTCACGCACACACGCACACACACGTGGGCCAGCACACACACACACACACACTCACATTGGCCAGCATGCGCACGCATACACACACACACACACACATTGGCCAGCGTACACACACACACACACACACAAACACACACACACACACACACACGTGGACCAGCGCACACACACATAAACACACACACACACACGTGGGCCAGCGCACACACAAACACACACACACACACATGGACCAGCGCACACACATAAACACACATACACACGTGGGCCAGCACACACACAAACACACACACACACACGTGGACCAGCGCACACACACATAAACACACACACACACGTGGGCCAGCGCACACACAAACACACACACACACACACACACACGTGGACCAGCGCACACACACATAAACACACACGCACACACACACAGGTGGGCCAGCGCACACACACACACACACACACACACACACACACACACACATACTCACTCACTCTCGCACCCACACACGTTGGCCAGTGTACACACACACACACACACACTCACTCTCGCGCACACACACACGTGGGCCAGCGCACACACACACACACACACACACACACTCACTCTCGCACACACACACACACGTGGGCCAGTACACACACACACACACACTCACTCACTCTCGCACACACACACACACGTGGGCCAGCGCACACACACACACACACACACACTCACTCTCGCACACACACACACACGTGGGCCAGTACACACACACACACACACACACACACGTTGGCCAGTGTGTACACACACACACGTGTGCCAGTGTACACACACACACAGGTGTGTGTGAGTGTGTGCGTGTGTGCGTCAGGTGGCCCTTGAGCTCAGCAGCAGTAACTCATCTCACTGTTCCCTCCCACTCTACAGGAGATCCACCAATTACACCAGGCCTCTCAATAACCCCGCCCCCTGCCACCTTTCCTACCACAAAATGGCAGTGTTCCTATTGTTTAACATGGCGCTGAAGACCAGGCCAATCAGTGAGTTTGGAGTGAGGATGTGGGGGGGGGCGGAGGTTGAGGAAGCATTTCCTCCAATCAGACAGCACAGGGACGAGGTTGTGTTGTTTCTGGAGGGGTGGGGCGGTGTTGACGAAGCGAGTGTGGCCTGTTGACCTTGGAGAATGCCCAGGCCCGTAAACGGCCAGCAGGAAGTGCCAGCCAGGGGCCGGGGCCCCGTCTGGAACAATAGCACAGGTCCCCTGGTCGCTGAGGCAACTCACACCAGCCGACGGGACACGGCGCATTCCCGCACACGACTGCACCACAGACGCACCACAGACGCAGTAAACACTGCTCACAGTGCAGGTACAGCGGCAGCCACACAGGGGCATTAACTGACTCACTCTCTCTCACACAGACAGAAGCACTGACTCATATATACACACACACACACACTCTCTCTCTGTCACACACACACACGCGCACACACACACACACACACACACACTCTCTCTGTCACACACACACACACACACACGCTCTCTCTGTCACACACACACACACACACACACACTCTCTCTCTGTCACACACACACACACACACACACACACACACACGCTCTCTCTGTCACACACACACACACACACACGCTCTCTCTGTCACACACACACACACAAGCACTGACTCATATATATACACACACACACACACACACACTCTCTCTCTCTGTCTGACTCACAGTTACATTACATTAATAGCATTTGGCAGACGCTCTTATCCAGAGCGATGTACAGTTGATTAGACTAAGCAGGAGACAATCCTCCCCTGGAGCAATGCATGGTTAAGGGCCTTGCTCAAGGGCCCAACGGCTGTGCGGATCTTATTGTGGCTACACCGTGGATCGAACCATTGAACTTGCTGGTCCCAGTCATGTACCCAATCAGATAACTCGAACTGGCTTGTGATGAATTATCTTTATTAGATTCATTACAGAACAAAAATATCCATCATATCTCTGGTCCCACTGCAACCTGTGCATTTATTATTGATGGAGGCCAAGTAACTAAACGTTCTATTTTGTTAACTTTATACACACCAGTCCCCCAGGACTGGAGTTAATCCTGCATACACACCGGCCCTCCAGGACTGGAGTTAATCCTGCATACACACCAGTCCTCCAGGACTGGAGTTAATCCTGTGTACACACCGGCCTTCCAGGACTGGAGTTAAACCTGCAGACACTGCGGCCCTCCAGGACTGGAGTTAAACCCGCAGACACTGCGGCCCTCCAGGACTGGAGTTAATCCTGCATACACACTGGCCCTCCAGGACTGGAGTTAAACCGGCAGACACTGCGGCCCTCTAGGACTAGAGTTAAACCTGCAGACACTACGGCCCCCAGGACTGGAGTTAAACCTGCAGAAACTGCGGCCCTCCAGGACTGGAGTTAAATCTGCATACACACTGGCCCTTCAGGACTGGAGTTAAACCTGCAGACACTGCGGCCCTGCAGGACTGGAGTTAAACCGGCAGACACAGCGCCCCCTCCAGGACTGGAGTTAAACCTGCAGACACTGCGGCCCTCCAGGACTGGAGTTAAACCAGCAGACACACCGGCCCTCCAGGACTGGAGTTAAACCAGCAGACACAGCGCCCCCTCCAGGACTGGAGTTAAACCAGCAGACACACCGGCCCTCCAGGACTGGAGTTAAACCAGCAGACACACCGGCCCTCCAGGACTGGAGTTAAACCAGCAGACACAGCGCCCCCTCCAGGACTGGAGTTAAACCAGCAGACACAGCGCCCCCTCCAGGACTGGAGTTAAACCAGCAGACACAGCGCCCCCTCCAGGACTGGAGTATCCCGTTCCTGTTTTTGGTTATTCTATTTAATGATTAATGATGTTACAGAATTGTAACTTATTGCTTCACCGATAATGTTATTCAACAGACAAACTTTAACAACACATATCCTTTTAAGTGTTGCATCTTTTTTTCAAATAAATATCTTTAATAAATACACTGATCAATCTTCACAGGAAAATGAAAGGCTGTAGCCAATCAAAGAACAGGAATGGATTCAGAAGGTGTGAAGGGTGTTTGGTTGATTGAAAATTGTTTTGGATGAAAAATTAATAATAGACATATCAAAATAGACATATAAAAAAATTGGCTGATGGATATCATGATCAGCAGCAGGGATACTCTGATCTGGTCCTGGAGACCAGTAGACCTGCTGGTTTTCACTCTTCCAATCTAATCAGGACTGACTTAACCCTGGGACACCAGCTGAGCTACATCTCTGACCCATCGGTAGCACAGACAAAAACCATCATACAGGACAGACCAGCAGCAGAAACACTGGACCGCTGGGATTTATTTGGATATCCAGGATTTTTCCTGAATAAAATGTTTTAATACAGGCTGTAGGGGAAAACAAAAGATCTCCCTCCTAAAAGCATGATAAACAATCACAAGTCAAAATCAGACTCCACCTGAGTGAGCAGGCTGGTTCCTGCGCTCAACGATGTATGCTAAAAGTGTATCAATATATCCATATTAAAGTATGATATGTACCCTTACTTTAATACAGATATATTGATAAACTTTTAGCACACATCGTCGAGCGCTTTGGAGGAACCAGCCTGCCTGGCTTTTAACCAATGAGAAAACAGCACCGTGGTTTTAAAACAGGGCTAAAACCAATGAGAAAACAGCACTGCGGTTTTAAAGCGAGGCTTCAACCAATGAGGAAAGAGCACTGCATTTTCTTTTTAAACGAGGCGTTAACCAATGAGAAAACAGCACTGTGGTTCTAAAACAGGGCTACATCCAATGAGGAAAGAGCACTGTGTTTTCTTTTAAATGAGGCATTGACCAATGAGGAAACGGCACTCGTTTGAAAAACCGAGGCGTGCGATTGGTCGCTCTGTTCCACGATTGTTAAAAATGCTCCCTCGCTCTGCTCTGCTGCCCGAACAAACAAACCCAACTCTGGCACCAGTGGGCTCTGGCTTCAATTTTGGCAAGTACCTCTGAGGAAGTAGCTCCTCCTTTGGGCAGTCAGTGTAAGCCCGTAATTTCTGAGCAAACCTTAAAAACCAGAGCAGAAGGAGAAGTGAGGAGGGAGACAAAAAAACTGCAACTAAAACTGAAAGATTCTGTGATTCAGTAAAAAATTCTGTGATTTAGTAAAAGATTCTGTGATTCAAAACTGAAAGATTCTGTGATTCAGTAAAAAATTCTGTGATTTAGTAAAAGATTCTGTGATTCAAAACTGGAAGATTCTGTGATTCAAAGTAAAGAATGGCACATTTCATTGCAAGTCACCTTTCAATCTGAATTCCCAGAAAGGGAGGCATTTCTGGAAAAGACCTCCACAGCTAAAGCCCTCCACAGCTAAAGCCCTCCACAAGTAAAGCCCTCCACAGGTAAAGCCCTCCACAGGTAAAGCCCTCCACAGGTAAAGCCCTCCACAGGTAAAGCCCTCCACAGCTAAAGCCCTCCACAGCTAAAGCCCTCCACAGGTAAAGCCCTCCACAGGTAAAGCCCTCCACAGGTAAAGCCCTCCTGCTCCGGCCCTGATCCTGCTTGCTGCGGCTAGCGGTGCTGGGGCTCGGGCCCTGGATCCGCATGAGAGTCCCGCCACGTTCCGGGGGGTTTAGCGCCGACACAGCGCTTCGGAAACACGTTTTTAACGCTTCAGAGTTTTTAACGCGTCAGAGTTTTTAACACATCAGAGTTTTTAACACATCAGAGTTTTTAACGCGTCAGAGTTTTTAACACGTCAGAGTTTTTAACGCGTCAGAGTTTTTAACGCGTCAGAGTTTTTAACACGTCAGAGTTTTTAACGCGTCAGAGTTTTTAACGCGTCAGAGTTTTTAACACGTCAGGGTTTTTAACACATCAGAGTTTTTAACACATCTGAGTTTTTAACACATCAGAGTTTTTAACGCGTCAGAGTTTTTAACACGTCAGGGTTTTTAACACATCAGAGTTTTTAACACATCAGAGTTTTTAACACATCTGAGTTTTTAACACATCAAAGTTTTTAAACGCATCAAAGTTTTTAACGCATCAGAGTTTTTAACACATCAGAGTTTTTAACGCATCAGAGTTTTTAACGCTTCAGAGTTTTTACCGCATCAGGGTTTTTAACACATCAGAGTTTTTAACACATCAGACTTTTTAACCGCGTCCGTCTTTTAAACAAGCACATTTCTGCCCTTCGCTGCCGAGGCCACGCCTCCCGTTCAAAAACTGCAAAATTGGTTTGAAATTTGAATAAAAACAACCAACTGCCAAGCGGCAGAGGAAGACGAAGCGGTGAAATGCGCAGCTTAGCCACGGCGGGCAGCCCGCCCGGGTCAGTCCTGCCATCGTCTCACACACAACTCTGCATATGTCCTCTGTTAGCAAAGGGAGAACCAGGCCACACAAACACTTCAAACGCGGAGTGACTCATCCATCTGAACCAGCCCTAGGCCTTTTCCGGGGGAAGGAAAACACACTCGATCTGCTGAAAGCAGTCAATGGAAGCGCCCGCTAGAGTGTACATGATGCATTAAGCCTCACTACCTGGCCTTTTAGCCACATCTCAATGCCGCTTAGAGAAGTGGCGCCGGACAGCCAATCAAATCGGTCGAACAACACGTAGCAACTAATTGCCTTTTGATTGGTGGCTGAGAGCTGCGCGGCCAAGGCCTCTTCTCGACAGGCACGGAAACACTCGGTTGCCATAGCTACCGCCCACGCAGAGAGGGTGTGAAGGCGGACGGGGAGGGCGAATGCTGGCAATATTTAATAGAGGGGGTTTTGATGAAAGAGAATTGGGATTAACAAGCCCCTGTACTCCCTCGTGGTTTCCCTCCAGCGAAATCCCTTCCAGACTGACGATGCACAAATAAAGACTGGCTTTGTGTCGACAGACACAGGGATGCGATATAATAAAGTGATTATATAAATCTCACTGTGCCGGAGTCTGCCGGCGCGTCTCGAGTCTGCGCGCAGACCGTAGAGGGCCGAGTCTTTCTCCGGTGTTAGCCTTCTCACCTTGAAGAGGCGCGTGTCTGACCCCAAAACACAGTCATACGTACCCGTACCTAACACCCAGAACGCCCCCTCCCCCCAAAACCCAGTCACTGCACTCCCCTTCATACGTACCAGTACCCAACACCCTGACCGCCCCCACCCCCTGAAGCTGAGCAAGTGTCATATAACACATTACAGGTGTCCTTTCAGTACCTGGGAACTGCATTTCCTCCAGAGAAACATTCCTCTTAGCACACGGAGGCAAACACTTCCTGCACGGATAACACGGACAGCCCTGTGCCCAAAGTACAATTCTTGGGCATTTTTTACATTTATTCCACACTTTTACATCGAAAAAGAACCGAAAAGCTTCCCAAACGTCGACATGGTTTAGAAGCACCCACTAAAGCCGGAAGTGCCCACAGGAATGTCGGTTGGAAACGAGGTTTGCCAGCTGCCGTGTGGCAGAACGCTGGACTGGTACTCCAGAGAGGGAGGGAAACGCACAGCTAATGACGGCTGCTTGCTGCAACTCTCAACTGCTTTTCCAGGGCGCATAACTGATCCGGGCTGGGAATTTGGGCGGGACACCAGGGAATCCCAGGGGAAGTCCCCGGAGCCTTGCCGTGTGGCAGGCAGGACCTTGTACCACCACAGCGAGTCACAGCCTCCGTTTAACCCAAAAGGGCGCAAAACATTATTGTACAACTTGCAAGTTATGTTATTCTCACATTTTTTTTAACAGTCGTCTGGCAGTCGGAGGTTTGCCGGTTCGATCCCCCGCCCGGGCTGTGTCGAAGTGTCCCTGAGCAAGACACCTAACCCCCAAATGCTCCTGACGAGCTGGTCGGTGCCTTGCATGGCAGCCAATCGCTGTCGGTGTGTGAGTGTGTGTATGAATGGGTGAATGAGAAGCATCAATTGTACAGCGCTTTGGATAAAGGCGCTATATAAAATGCCAATTACCATACTTACTATATATATATATATATATACATTTATTTTTTGCCCTTCACCTCAGCAAAGTGGGTGCTATGATAATATGCATTAACATTTTTTATCATGTAAGAAGATACATTTTTCTGAGGGATTTTGTTTGTCATTTTGTGTCTGAATGTCACGTCTGTAATGCCGGGCGTACAGTATGAGGTGAGGTTCAGGAGCGCGAGCACATGACAGGAAATATCAGCAGAGAGGAGAGAAGGCAGAGTCAGCACAACTGTAGCAATTCCAAAAAACTGACCGAAGGCTTTTTTTAAGCAGTGAATTTCAGTGAATACTGTGCATTTTATATCGCTCATCTGCCAAGGTTTTCCGGGCTGTGGGGAAATGCATGGTCCCAGTTCAAATTCAAATCTTAAAAAAAAGAAATATGAATTTTTTTAAAAATGGAAACATTTAAAAATAAACAGCATGGCAGTGACTCACATGCAGCTCTCAGAATAAGAAGCTGACCGCAAAGAGAACGAGGCAGAGTGGGGTTTACGCACACAGGCAGTTCCTCACAACTACACAAGCCTAGGCCCAGCATGGCGTCCAGCACTTAACCAGAATATGACTATAACCAGAGTATGACTATAACCAGAGTATGACTATAACCAGAGTATGTACTTAACCAGAGCATGACTATAACCAGAGTATGTACTTAACCAGAGTATGCACTTAACCAGAGTATGACTATAACCAGAGTATATACTTAACCAGAGTATGACTATAACCAGAGTATATACTTAACCAGAGTATGACTATAACCAGAGTATATACTTAACCAGAGTATGACTATAACCAGAGTATGCACTTAACCAGAGTATGACTATAACCAGAGTATATACTTAACCAGAGTATGACTATAACCAGAGTATATACTTAACCAGAGTATGACTATAACCAGAGTATATACTTAACCAGAGTATGACTATAACCAGAGTATGTACTTAACCAGAATATGCACTTAACCAGAGTATGACTATAACCAGAGTATGCACTTAACCAGAGTATGACTATAACCAGAGTATGTACTTAACCAGAGTATGCACTTAACCAGAGTATGACCAAACAGCCGATGCAATCACCCTTACTTTTTTTTAACCCACGGGAACATTTTAAAAATAGATTCTCCGTAAGTTTCCTGAAGTCATTCATTTTCCTGGTCTCTCTCTCTACGTCATTTAGGATTTTTCCCCCTACCGTTTTCCCAGTGCCTTGTGTTTCCGTGGAAATTCGCAGAGGCCCTGCCGTGTGCGACGGTATCCGGATCAGGATCTGGATCTGGATCAGGAGCGAAGGATCTCATATATCAGGCATCTCAGCGCACGGAGCGAAAATAGCCACAGCGACCTTCACAAAGTCCAATCCGCCCGCTCAGTTTCTGATTGCATCACAAGAAGCAGGGTGTAGTTTTATGTGCTACAGTATACTGTGCGTGCGTGCGCGTGCGCGCGCGTGTGTATGTGTGTGTGTGTGTGTGTGGTCTCTAGCCAAATACACCATGTCCTTCTACAGTGTAGACTTGCACTCAGCCACATGTCATAATACATAAAACTTAATTGCACATCTTTTTTTATTCATGTACATTTTAAATATCGTTTTTGAAGGAGCATATGAATATTAATGACACAATGTAAGATCATTTAGCAATTGCATGCAAATATTTAATCTTAAATATTTAATATATTAAATATGCACATTGCAAATAAACATTTGGTATGCTGAGTGTACATGTTGAAATATGTATTTATTGAACTCAGCCGATTTCAGGAATGCACATGGTTGTGAATGGGCCTGATGCACCGACTGCTTCAGATCTCACATTGTTACGTACGCTGCTTTAAGGAGTGACATCAGGCTGCAGTTACTGGCTGATAACCGTGTATGTTACAGTCTGCCTCCAAGCCTGAGGATACCCTCTGTCTCACACACAGAGACACACACACACTCTCTCTCTCATACACTCTCACACTCACTCTCTCTCACACACACACACACACACACACACACACTCTCACACACACACACACACACTCTCACTCTCACACACACGTATACACACACACACACACTCTCTCACACACACACACATACATATATACACACACACTCATACATATATACACATACATACACTCTCACACTCATACATATACACACACACTCACACATTCTCAGACTCTCACACAGACATACATACACATACACACACACACACTCACACATTCTCAGACTCTCACACAGACAGACATACATACACATACACACACACACACACACACACACTCACATATTCTCAGACTCTCACACAGACATACATACACACACACACACACACACACATACCCACACTCAAACACACTCACACATAAACACACATACCCACGCTCACATACACACATGCTCTCACACACACACTCACACATATATATATACACACTCACACACACACATCAGCAGTTTGTACGCAGAGGAAGAAGAGTGTTTGGCGGGCAGTTCCCTCAGCCCTGGACTCCCTCTCACACGTGCGTCTCTCTTTTCCCATAACCCCTTGTACTCCCCGCGCTCGTTCTGTTCCTGCTCCTGCCCTCCCTCCCTCCCTCCCTCCCTCTCTCTATCTCCGCCCCTCTCTGCAGTGCTCAGCTCCACTGGATGCTCCAGCAGACAGGCAGCCCACAAGGGAGGGCTGGACTGGGATGAGTCACTCTTTACTGGCAGTGAGCTCAAAGCCACACACACACACACACACACACACTCACACACAGACACACGCACACACACAGGCACACAAACACACACAGGCACAGAGACACACAAACACACACAGGCACACACACATACACAAACGTACACACGCATACACACACAAACAAAATTAAAGCACTAGCATATGCACACTTGTCAGAATGTGCACAAGGGCACATACACACATTCCGTCATCAGTACATGCACACTTCTGCAAGAACTTGCAGGCGCAGGCGCAGGTGCATACACACACACACACACACACACACACACACACACACACACACACACACACAGAGGAACAAAAGAACAAAGAAACATTTGATGATGAGATCGGTGATCCGGCCAATCAGGGCTCACCTTTTTGGCTTCTGTCTAAAGAGCAGACACACACAGAAAATGGCTAGACAAGGAAGAAACACACACACACACACACACACACACAGGGAAGATCCACCAACAAGTGTGTGCCAGAAATCTAAACTCAATGTGTGTGCACATGGAGTCTATGCATTTCATCAGTTCAGGTCACACGGCACAGAGCACTCCGTTAGTCAGTAAGACCAGATTCCGCGTTCCGAACCACTTTCAGAATCTTCCACAAGTTTGGAAAAGCAAATTCCTGAGAACTCTCAGTCGTGACGACTGAACGACGCAGAACAGTACTGTTCATAACAGGCAAATAAAAGAATCTGCCATTGCAAAAAAAGAAAAAATGTATTCACATCCACTTTGCACTTGGGCATGAAGCTGAAATTCCTGGCTCAGTTCCTTCAACCTCCAGAGAAGTGTTTCTCCAGGTCATCAGAAACCACACGGCGGCATGTCCCAGCAACTTACATTCCAGTAACAATCAATATTACACTACCCCAAATTATATGACCCAAACAAACTATGACAGTCTTGTGCAAAATGATGCTCAGCTGTTGACAGACAAAGACACCTGACGTGTCATAATGTCGCGCATAACATTTGCCAGTTAAACGTTTACTTTAGGACAGCAGTCAAACTAACTTTTCTCCGCTTCTACTATTATTCTTTAACGAATCCTTACTGGAACCACTGACTTTGGTTTCCTCCCCCCGTAACTATGACAACAGTCGGCTGTACTCAATTACTAACATTGCGGTTAGAACCAGACTGGAAACCTCCGCTTATTATTACATACTGTACGTTTAAAAAAAAAAATGATTTTAAAGGCCACAATAGCCGCGCAGAGCTTGAGCCAGTGCTGGGCGGAAATATGGCCGTGGAAAAAGTGCGTCTTGCTCCCTGTTTCAAATGTATGATTACGCGGATATGTCGGTCTAGAAAGTATAGGGTTTTTTAAGCGTATTTTCATTTCTCCAATCAAATACAGAAGCGTAGTCTACGCCAAGCGGCTGGAGTTCTTTAAGAACGAACTCGAGTTGGAGATATAATTGGAGCTGACGTTGCACGGTTTTTGGTGAATGGTGCCAGGGAGAATAGTTCTCCAGGCCAACTTTCCAAAGATTAACATAGGCCACTAACACCGCCTTTAATTTTCTTTTCTTTCTGAACGAACACACTTAGCACTGCACCGGAATCCAGCTTCCAGATACTGTTTTCCTTCGAAAGAAAGGGAAAGTAGAGATGATCATGATCATTTACAGATTAAACTGATACAAATCTTGTTAAACATATCTTTGGATCTGGTTTTATGATCATCTCCGTTTTACACCGCATATAGATAAATTCATTAGGAAACCGGTTTTAGGAATTGTTTTCGTTTTATTCGTGACTCAGTGACTGAAGTATGCTTCCGCTTTTAACAGCTGCTCTGTTTTCTAATCGCTGTTATACTTCTGTTTCATTCTACCTGTATTGTTTATAATTTGATTGTGTCTTGACGTGGACCGCGTTTTTGCCAGTACGCTATCGTGGCGGTAAGAGATTTGAATACACTGAAGCCGGAGAAAGCACACCTGTGGGTGCTCAGACATTTACATACACGTCAAATGCATTTAAAAATGTAAATACCACCTGGAGCGCCACTTGTAATGGGCCGCTTGTCAGAACAGAGCTTGAGGGCCTAAAACTGCTCCAGTAACGCTGCTTTGCAGGGTCAAACCCGTGAAAATATGGTAATAAGGGGGAACAGTAATTACTTCTTGCGAGGTGAGCTTATTGTAAGTGCCAGAAATGTGCACGGCGGCGTTATAAAAAAAGACAACGGCAGTAATTAGTGCTCGTCAGCCTGCCTGTCTACTTTTAGTGTAGCGGGGAGCGGCACGTCGAAAGCGTGTGTCTCTGTCGCCATCTTGTGGCGGAGGCGGATAAGGAGAACCGCCCCCTCAGCAGCGCTGGTCTCATCGCCCCGGGCGCCACACGCTGATCACAGAGTCGTATTAACGAGGCCACATGGGTCGCCCGTACAGCTGCGGAAATTAATGCAGCCGAGACGAACTAGCGTGAACTGGACTCGGATCATTTGACACTCAACTTGGCTTGAGATTTTCGGTCCATTTAAAAAAATATATATATATATATTTTTTAAATCAATGAAGGGTGAGAGCGAATGCATTCCGTTTCGACTGGAAACTCGGAGCTCGGAAAGGGCAATGAAGTGTGGACTCCACGGAACAGTATGTTCCAAAGACAGGGAGGCAGTTTACTAATGAAAGCACCGCGCGCGCACACAACCACCACGAAGAAAATCAGAAACGCGCCACACGGGGAGTCACGTGTCGCGTAAAAGGGACAACGGCTAACGCGGGTCCTTGAGAGCCACGGGGAACGCTCATGTTTCTTATCAAACATTATCCCGGGGATATGCCACTTACGCTGGTTATTGCTCCAGCGTCGCTCCCTGGTAATTAATCTGATTTAATAAAGCTGCTATTTGAACACCCTGTAGCTGTAGCTACCAATTTACATCACTCACGAAGCACCAACCTTTAGTGCTTTCTTTGACATATAGGTGAATATGGGCTATGCTTTTGAGAAATGTATCCGCTCAAACAGGTAGGCCTACAGGCACAGTCGAGTTATTTCTCCACATCGCAGTCTGTCAATAGAGACACGCGTGTGACGTTATTAATTAAGAGTAATTAGTGATTCATTGCGGCATGGAAAAAAAATAATTGAACAATTAATTAACCTTGAGGCAGCTGCTTCTAATTTGTTCAATGGGGTGATATTAAGAAAACCGCTGAATAAGCTACTCAGTATATTACCACACACGTCCAACAAGGCATTCCTTTCACAATCATTTAACGTGGGCTACGTTTTAAAAAGTTTAAGAGCTTAATTGCACACTCAATTAGTCGAGGTTCTGACGCATCTTAGCAAACTGAACGTATAGTCAGAGCTGTCGATTGGACACGGTCCCGTTTTCCACGGCGCGATTGGTTCCACAACATTACGCACTTCACCCAAGACACAGATTAGAAATGTACAGACACTTTGACATCAGCAAAAACTTTCACACAAAGAACGTAGGCCCGAAACAGACATAATTGACGCTAATGACGTGTCTATTCTCCTTGACAAACAGTCCAAATGTTCCATATGAAACGACGCCAAAAATACAGACCAAATCCGTCAAACGTTAGCAGCAACTTCAGATCTAACCTGTCGCTGTTTGTTCTTTCAAAGTATCTTTATGTTGAATCACGAATTGTGTTTGCTTTACACGGTAATAATACATTACTTCAAAATATAAAACGCTCCATAACGTTTATAGTAGGATAACTTACCTGTTGCTAGGGAATACCTAACGCCCGTATTCGGAGCGCACAGCCACACAAATAGAGAACACCTGATACTTAATTATCGCAGACTAGTTTAGTGCAGTTATAGGCTACAGATTGCAAAAGCTTACAATTAGCTATATTTGACATCTTTTCTCGTCATGCAAACAAATATTTCCTTTAGTTTTGTTCTTACCCAAAATAATATACATCGCACTACAGTAAACTACAAATGGAACTGCTTTGCTGAAATTTTAATATTTAAGTAAATTGCGCCCTCTCGTGGTTAAATCAGTTTTTTCTGCATTTTAAACAGTCACTGTGGCCGCCTTTTGTACAAAACGAAACGTTTCTGTCCACACTAAACGCCTATATTTACTCATGGAATTTGCAGCGCCATATATTGTATGTATGGAATGGAAGTAAAATGGAGGATAAATAGGCCCATATTTTCGCATCTGAGGGTCTCTGCCTCGGCGCCCCCCTGTGGCCAAATGCAGACCAGGCGTTGGGTGAGTTTACTACTGTACGTCAACCTGAATCATCACCTTAGATGTGTCATCGGCTGTGAAGAGCTGATCGGCAGCTCACGGTCAGAACGGAATGAGCGAATAGCCCAGAAAAACAATGATGTCATGGTCACCTGATCCCCTTTCCCAGTTGAGACTAGTGCTTTTCCTGTCTGCAGAGCGCTGTGTGTGTGTGTGTGTGTGTATGCATGCTTGTGTGTGTATGTGTGCGTGCTAGTGTGTGTGCTGGCAGGTGTGTGTGTATATGTATGCATGCTTGTGTGTGTGTGTGTGTGTGCGTGTATGTGTGACTGCTTGGATGTATATGTGTGGGTGTGTGTGTGTTCATGCGTGTGAAAGTGTGTGTGTGTGTGTGTGTGTGTGTGTGTGTGTGTGTTCATGTGTGTGCGCTGCTAGTTCCACGTCTTCATTAACATTAAGCCCAGGGCTGCATTCAACATTGTTTGGGAGAATTTTTTAGCACTATTCTCATGAATCCATAGGCCAATCAAAACCTCTCCTTTTTATGACACTTCTCAGACTGAAATTCCAGAGGGCTCCAGTCTCTGCAGGCTTCCAGTGAGTTTTAAGTGCTCAGGTTAAGTGATTTTGATAAAACAGTCCATATACTGTTTCCTATGCCGACTGGAAGGAATCAATGAAAAAACTACTGACCCAGGATTGGGGTTCAAGATCCCCTTGCAAGACCTTTTAGACCAGCTACTCAGCACAGTCATCGACGTTTGGACCCGGCGGGTCGGCCATCTTGGTTGTGGCCATTTATAAGGGTCATAATCTAGCAGTGACATCATTGGATCGATTCATTCACTGGAGGCATGCCAGCAGGGTCACCTGGACCTGGCCAGCCTGCTGTTTGCAGTGGCTTCAGGGAAGAGTGTGAGCTGTCCAGGGTAGAACATTTAACCCTTTGAAGAGTAGTTTTTTTTTTTTTCTGAATGTTTCTTTTCAAATTCTAAGTCAGTGTTCTATAACTTCACTGCTTTCTATTACCAGTAGTGATTGTGACATCAGCATTGGAATGTTCATTACAGAACATTCTATAATCGCGTATCTGCGATCGTGCACGCGAAAGAGTTAAACGTCAGCGCGCCCGCGCGGACTTGCCTTTACGGGAAGGAGGGTATACTGCGATATATCCCTCGTGACCGTAGCTCGCACGGTCGCGAGCACTAAATCAATTTCTACCCCAGTAAGATGGAACTGGCTAAGCGAATCTGCAGAGATTAAGGCAAACCGGGACAAACCGCGCGGCTGCCAGAAAGTCACGTGATGACAGTGGGGGTCTGTGTGCGCGGCAATAATGACGACTAACGACTAATAATGGAATGCAGCTTTAAAAAAAAAAAACCCGGTAGACGTGTCCATTGGAATAGAAGGTATCTATCTTGTATCTTGCACAAGTGAGTCTTTATCTTCCCTTAAATCCACTTTAGAAAACCCTCAACATTTTCTGACAGCGTTTGAGCGCTGCCCCCTTAGGTTAGTGCTTTATTTCCTTCAGTTGTGTTTCGCAAAGTTTGAACCACTTTTTACAGTTACCGAGCCATGAAAAGCCCAAATGGGAAGTTTCAGAGTGTGTGTTTTGAAAAACCTAAATTGCTAAAAAAAAAAAAAGCGATGAGGTTCATACGCAACACAAAAAAACGCCTGAAAGGTGATATACAAATACACTTCTCCTTCTAATAATAATAATAATTATTATGAAAGTGACAGGTGGAAGCTTGAGCACACAGTGACCCACTACATGCTCGTGAATACATGAATAAAGTGGATTGGGGGGGGGGGGGTCTGTACTCTTTTCTGATTACACGCTTCCACCAGCCCCCACCCCAGCACGGTAACAGCATGCAGAAAGTAGCATAACTATAATGCAGCATAACTATAAACACACGAGCCTCTCGCAGCATGAGGTCCACGCTCGCCTTCCACTGACGCACGTAGCATCCCTTCAGCGCGATCGCGGCGCAGAAATGCTGTCCGCTGAGTCACGTCCAATCGCATATGCAGGCCTGTCTAATTACGGATCCCCGTTCTTCAAACGACGGTCCTCCAGGGCCGGGAACCGCTGCATCTCCACGCTCCCTTAACCTGGGAGTCAGGTGTGAAGACAATCAGTCGCTCTGCTTGCCTAGGGCTGGATTTGGATTCAAGGACCAGATTTGACTATCCCTGCTCTATAACTTGGTTGGGGGGGGGGGGGGTGTATAAAGTATCCTCATTTCCTCCACTTGTTTCTTTCTGTCTGGAAGTATGGGGGGAGGAGAAGAGTGGAGGAGAGGAGGATGCGATTTCTTTGAGTATTGGGACGCACTCCAGGCACTCCAGGTTTTTGTCTTTTTCCCAGCACTGACACTTCATTCTGCGTATTGAAGACCACGCTTAGGTTTTATTCATTTAGCAGACGCCTTTAATCCAAAGCGACTTACAAGAAGTAAGAATTCAGAAGTAACCATACGTAACAAAACATGAACATAAACAATAGTCATATCATTGTTTTTAAATTAGGGTATAAAAGAAGGGGAAGGGGTAAAGAGTAAATCAGGAGGGAGGAGTCAGGTACAGTCTGAAAAGAGGTGTTTTCAGTCTGCATCAAGGGAGGGATTCTGCTGTTCTGTCAGCGGCAGGCAGGTCATTCTGCCATGAGGAACCAGAACAGAGAACAGGCATGAACATGCAGCTCGACCACCTGCTGCTTGTAACAACGTGACCACAAGGTGACCAGAGCTAGCAGGCCGCAGTGGATTTGCTGGGGTGTCAAGAGCAAGTAGTGTAGGGCAGGGCGGCACGGATGGTGCAGTGGGTAGCACTGCCGCCTCACAGCAAGGAGGTCCTGGGTTCGAATCCCCGTCGGTTGGGGCATCTCTGTGGAATTTGCATGTTCTCCCCGTGTTTGTGTGGGTTTCCTCCGGGTACTCTCGTTTCCTCCCACAGTCCAAAGACATGCAGGTTAGGCTGATCGGAGAGTCTAAATTGCCCGTGGGTGTGTGTGTGTGTGTGTGTGTGTGTGTGTGTGTGTGTGTGTGTGTGAGTGAATGGTGTGTGTGTGTGTGCGCCCTGCGATGGACTGGTGACCTGTCCAGGGTGTATTCCTGCCTTTCACCCAATGTATGCTGGGATAGGTTCCAGCCCCCCTGTGACCCTGTTCAGGATAAGCGGGTTAGGATAATGAATGGATGGATGGATGGTAGTGTGGGGCTGTCCCCTTCGCAGCCAGGAATGCCAACACTAGCGCCTCGAAACGGATGCCTGCAGCAAGAGGCAGCGACGAGAAGTGGGATGACATGAGCTGACCTGGGCTGACCGGTGGTCAGGCGGGCTGCAGCATTCTGGATCAGCTGGAGGGGCTCGATGGCACAACCTGGGAGACACAGCTGGGTGGCTTTCTCCTATCAGGAGATGATTTGATCCGGGGAAAGTTGTGGAGGAAGAACCAGCAGGCTCTGGCAGTGGCGGATATGTGCGCCGCAAAGCTGAGATTGTCATCAGGGGGCACCCCGAGATTCCTGGCCAAGCTGGAGGGGGGATAGTATAAAGTCCTTGATTGTCGGCGAGAGGTCGATTGTTAGAGAGGGCAGAGTAGGGATGAGGAGAAGCCCAGTCTTGCCTAAGGTGGTGGGAGGTCATCCACGCAGAGATGCCAGCCAAGCGGATAGAGATCTGGGAGGTCATCATCAGCATCACAGTGGTAAGAAAAGCCATGGGAAGAGATAACAGAACCAAGAGACATGGTGTACAGAGAGAAGAGGAGGGGACCAAGAACTGAGTGGTAAGAGACCTCCTCACGTTCAGAAATAAAGTGGCAGTGAAGGTACAGTGGAGGTACATTTTTGTTCTTCAAGGATCAAATTTCCCAAATGTACCCTGACAGTATGCTAATGTTCTCCTTGGGTACATTTTACAAAAAATTATGCACAGGAGTCATATATTGCAGGCTAGTTTTGCACGTAAAGGGTATCACCACAGCGACAAGCATTCGTGCCGTTATTTTCGTACCGTTATTCTGGTGGATGAGATTCACCCGGAAATGTTCAGGGCTCCGGATCCTGTGGGAGCGTCACGGTGGAGGTCAGCAGGGCAGGGAACAGTGCCTTCGCAGACCGGGGGACCGGTCCCCATCCTTACAAAACGGGACCTCCTGAGCGCGTGTTCCAGGTATCAGGGAATCACACCCCACAGCCTCCCTGGGAAAGCCCTGTACCACGGTGCTGGAAAGGAACCACAGATGGATGCAGGAGGAACAATGCGGGCATCGTCCAGGCCACAGAACAGTAGACCAGCCTTTCACCCTCTCGCAGATATTATATGGGATTAATCAGCCGGTGATAAAAAAGCGGGACAAAGGCAGTAATGTGGACAGACGGACTGCTGGACAAACTGAGAGCGGTTTATTATCCTAGCGGATGGCTGGGATAATGAACCCGAAAAAAAGAAGAAAAAAAAACCCTAATGTTTTTCACTTTGCCCAGAGGATAGATCCGTCACACCAGCAGATGGCCAGATAAATGGAGGGAGCTTGAGCTTGAAAAAAGAGGGATAGAGAAAGAAAAGAAAGAAAGAAAAAAAAAAGCAGAGGGCTCATTCAGCTGTGTGTGTATATTTGGGGGGGTTGGAGGGGTACTGGCTTATGCAAACAGGGGGCCCCCCAATCCCAGATGAATTGGGAAAGGTGATCCATTATCCATACTGTCCATTGATTGGTGAGATGTGGGGGGGGGGGGGGGGCACCATTAGCAGAGGGAGTTGACCTTTAGGTCCGAATGACACTGTGACGAAGAACCTGGCCTTGTTCCAATGACCCCACCCCCACCCCCCCTCCAATACCCCCCCCCCCCCCCAAAACAACCGTACTGAAAGCCCGGCCGGGCCTCTGAGCCAATTCTTAGTACCCCCCCCCCCCCACACACACACACACACTTGCCAAACACATCTTTGTCCCCTGACCACACGGCAACATTTTCCATGTCAGCCGCACAGTGTTCGATAGGGACCTCGCATATACTGAACATCTTGCTGTGTACGTTTACTCTAACGTAGTGCATTTGACGCCACACGGATTGACACATGGACTTGTAAGAGTTCAATTTACACTGACAATTTTGAAACTCTTTCTCTTGTCATTAGGGGGAGATTCAGGCAGAGTGTTGGGTAGGGGGGCTGGGATTATGAGTTAATCCGAAAATGCTCCTTGGGTGTCATCCATCTCCCCATCGCCCTATGACAGCCCCAGGGGGGAGAAACCTCCCCTAATTAGTGCCTGGGGTCCGCGTCTAGACGATGATTACGTCCACCCTAGACTACCCGCCGAAATGACAATGCCTCTGGCACACAGCTGACGACCTCCCGTTCAAAATAAAACAGGTTAGATCCGTTAAAAGCCGAGACGCCTCGGCTAACGGATGCGTGTGGCCCAACCGAAGATGGCGCGTGTACGCAGGCGATTAATTGATTAATACGTCGATTATCCCACCTCACGGCCAGGAGCTGAAGAGACACATGCATTCATGTACGCATTTGTGTGCCCTTAGCTCACACGAAAACGACTTTGCTGTACAGAAAATCCCCGCAGGGACTACGGATGACTACGGACTAATGCGCAAAACAGATCATTGTTGTCGTTCGATTTTTTTTTAACATTGTTAGACGTAGCAGGCCCCTGCCCTCTATCAAACATTATTGCCATCGCCCCACATGTCAATTGTTAGCGTCTGTTAGAAACAGGGGTAGCGTGGTAATATCAGTACCAACGAGATCACCAACCAGACATGAATATATTGATTTTGACCCGGCAGTCTTTTTGTTAATGACCCGGGCGAACGCCACACAAAACCTCCAACAAAATTAACAGGTCCTCCCTGTCCCATCTTCCAACGAGGGTCACCGCTGAGTGCAACATAGCCTATAAGCAGGGGAAATAAAACGAGGTTTGTTGTTATTATTGTAACCCAATTATGAAAGGCGATTTGGGCACGAAAAAAATACTCGTACAAGTGATTATCTGGACTCTATCGGCGCGGTTCAACGCAGGATAATCCGATTAAGCCACATACAAAACCCTTCCAAAAAGGGCTATCAGTGGAGAACAACTGGTGACAGGTCTCTCGACCTATAGTATAAACCCCCCCCTTTTTATTTGTAACACGCTGCGAAAAAGTGACGCTCTTTAAAATCCAATACCTGACCTGATAATTAAAATATGTATCCGTGGCTGTCAGTTTGTGGGTCGGTTCACACGCACGGAAAACATGCGCATTGCTCAAACAGCCGCAATGCTGGAGGACACAGCCTATTGTAGATCCGATGAACCGTTTCCTCTATAGCAAAAAAATAAAAAATAAGTGCGCGCTCAGTTCTAATTTTTACAGCTAGCACCAACACTGCCACGAGACGCGCCCATTACGCGTGTGCCCTCCGCGCATGTGTACAGTCAGAAACCTACTGTAAGTCGACTTGCTAGGAGTCTGCAGGCATGACATTGTATTTGAATGTTATATTGTGTGTTCAATTAACGCATTTTGTCAGCATTTTGTTTTGCTTTTGTTTGAGAGTACGTGTACTTACATAATTGTGTAGCCATAGCATGAGTACAGCACTTCACAGAACAAATAATTGTATTTAACTGGTATTGCCAAAAGAGCAGCAACCACGGTAATTATTCTTGTAACTGATAAAGTAGCTATTGCGGTTCCGTGAAAATGTTTTTTTTCCTACGTTGTAGATGTGGTGGCTTTCGTTGTTATTGTGGCTGGTTTTGTTACACGTGCCACGAGGCGCGCCTTTGTGGCGGCAGCCAGCGCGGGGCAGAGCTGTGGGTTCTTTGTTCCACTCCTGAGCGCGAGCGCTGGTGCTCGCCAGCGAGGGATGGAGTGAGCGTGTTAGAATACACACACAAAAAAAAGACAGTGCCGCTATACTGACACCACAAACGCCCCACGGACAGCGCAACCATATACCCCTTCGTCTCTTCCCAAATTAGATATACTTACAACACGCCCCCCTTCCCTGCGAGACGACGCAACCTCAACAAAGTGACCCGCCGCAACCTCGTGTGTACAAGTAGCCTGATAACAACGACGAAGGGGCGGGACGCGTTTTCGGATTGCATGCTTTCCACCGTTCCCGTTCCTAAAATTAAAACAAAGTAACTTGAGACTGTATACAGCCACTTCTTCCGTCGCAATTCCTGGAGCCAAAAAAAAAAAACCTAAGTTGATCACAGGCAGCAGCACGCGCCCGCCACCCTCCTTCCAGACCAGACACGGTTCTTGTCTTTACGTGATTGTTGTACATAAACATTATCTCATGACAAAAGTCTGTAATATACTGCTCCCCAAAAAAAACGCCCAAGCTCGTTTTTTCCCCAAATACTTAGTTTCAAAGGTATGGTGTCAGGCATGCTTGGTGGGTTACATACTGAGTGTTGCATTGAGTGATTTCACCGATAAATAAGTTATTTTCTATTGCTGCGCTGTTTTTCCATAGACAAAGCAATAGCGCTGAGGGGTTGGGGATTTTTTTTCTTTTTTTTTTCGCGCAGGGGGTCGATAGAAGCGCACCGATGCTACAGGATCTGAAGAACACGAGATGGAACGGCAGAGTAGGGCGGCTCAGTGTGTCTGCAGGGGAGGGGGGGGGGAAGGCGGTATAAACCAGACGGGGTGGAGCATGAGATGGTCGAGCCCCCTTCCCTGTGCAGACGGCCCTTGTCTTGAGAGCCCGGAGAGAGAAAGGCGGAGGAAAAGAGCTAGCAAAGCAAGCGAGGATAGCACGCGGGGGCTGGTCCGTGGGTGTGACTAGCCTACTGGAAAGAGGAGGGGGGGTTGAAAGAGGGGGGGAGGCGTGGAGGCGGCGCACGGGTGTGCTGTTGCTCGAGCCTCTTTCCCCGCTTGTCTTTGTTTCGTACTCTTTTGTTAGCCATGCCGAGCCTGCTGGTTCTAGCAGGGATCATGGAAAAGAACGGGGAGCTGGCCGTCTCCGGCTTCGGAAGCGAGGGGCTGCATGTGCCGCCCGACGAAGAGGAGGACGACTCCCGGGCTCTGAGGGTCGCGCTGGGTCAGTTGTCTCTGCTGGGTCTCGGGGAAGCTGAGGACGGCGGCAGCGGGTCTCCCGCACCCGGATCGCAGGATCGGAGTAACAACAATAACCATCACGGCAGCATCGGAGGAGGGAGCGCCGGGGACACGGGGCTTTTGACTGGAAAGAACAAGTTGTGCGTCCTGTACGAAGCTCCCACGTCTGAAACGAAAGGACGCGGCTCTAATATAACCGAATGCGTCCCCGTGCCCAGTTCTGAACATGTGGCCGAAATAGTAGGGAGACAAGGTAAAGACAAAGCAGAACATTGTTTCGGTTAAAAAAAACTGATGATGTGTAGACTGTGTTGTCTCACATAGCTCTGTCTGTAGCCTGTAAAGACTCAATAACTTATCAGGTAGTGTTTGGGGGGGAAAAAGGGGTGGTGGTGTTTTCTGTTTGTTATTGCATTTGGCGGTTATTGGGCTATGCCTCACAATTCCGTTGTAGCCTACATAACATAGCCACGTTTCCCCCCGTTAGCTTGCAAATAGCTGTCCTGATTTTAAATCACAACTGATTAAAATGTCTAAATAATAATAATAAAAACAGTTGACACAATTTAACCGCCTCTCACTGCACTGTCGCGATTTTATGTAAGACCTGTGTTCAAACGTTGCAGTGTAACGGACTCCTAGCGCGTGGAGGCATTCGCTTCCTTTGTCGTGTGAGCGCACGAGACTGTTCCAAAAAAATCACTCAAAGTAGCGACTGTTAGCCTAGTAGCTGAATCAATGAGACTGAACTTTACTGAAAGCCCACAATTTTCTAGTCTTCACACGCAAAATGTTAAGCTTATTCGTCTCATACCCGCTGACATTTTCCGAGAGATTTCCCTCTCTTTGTCCCATTTCAAATGCATTCATTGTTTACAGTGTGTCGCCACTGGTATCTAACGGCTTTTGCGTGTTTGTCACACTGCCCTGGGGTAGCTCCCGCATTCGCTTGTCATATCAAATGGGGTTAGTTAAAAACACAGTTCACTGAGAGTATCGCCTGTAAATCACTTTGGACACACAGGGCGATCTGTAAACCAAAAAGAGGCGTCACCCCGTGACACCAGCATCAGCTGTCACGAAACCAAATATTTGAGAGAGTACTTTTGAAGGTGTCCAGTTTACACTACCCAGCTTATTGATAAACGGGGCTAAGTGGCGAATGCTGTTTTAGCCGCTGCTGTTGTGAAGCTCTTGGCACACTGTAAATAGATAAATACGAAGAGACAGGCGTCTCCCTGAGACAACGGTCCGTGGCCACCTTCTCTGAAGGAGTGGAGACGCTTTTTTGGGGGGGGATGGGCGGTTCGCTCCGGTTCTCTGCGGCGGTCCAGGTCCAGTGCGCGGTCGCCTTTACTTGGGCGTCTGGTTGACCCCTTGGTGCATTCGGAAAGAGAACAAAAGTCTCTTTTCTACGCAGGCTGGTTTTTGAATGTGGGCTGCGACTGTTGAGTGGGGTCTGCAGTACCTTGGCCTTGGAGGGTCAGGGGCAACTGGGGGAGGGGGGGACAAACGGATTGGGAAGGGAGGGATCAGAATATTCAAGGGGCGGTAGTCACACCCAGCCTCCCAGTACAACACCCTCTAAGCTCCAATGTCCTTTTCCCCTGTGCCCCACTGACCGCTCGTTTAAAGGAGTTCACCCTGAATGGGGATAGTGCAGGTCTCTGTGCTAAGCATTTCCTTTCCCTTTGGCACTTCTGCAAAGATTATTATTAAGATATTATTATTATTCGTCTTTTTTATTTTTAAAGATGAAAGGGGGCGTGGGTCCTGTAGTTTCATTGCATAGCCTGTGGTAATCTCAGGAGAACTTTTTTTGGGTAGGGGGGCCGTGGTGAAGTGTATTCGGTGTGCCAGTATGATGTCACACCCCCGGCTCTGAGAGAGAATAGATATTTAACAGCGTTATGTAGCCCCACGCAGGGTATTTATTTGTGTTTTTATTTGTACACCCGGTGTTTCCGAGCACCATTATGGAACTCTGAATGCACTCGTACTGCATCTCTGGGGTGGGGTTATGACCTCATCAGATTGGGAGGGGGGGGGGGGGGTATGGGCAGGTTTGGAACATGCAAACTTGACCCCAGTCTGGTTGGATGATGAAGTTGTCAGGGGGGGTCAGTGCATCTGCATCATGGGCAAGAACATTAAAAATGTTTAAAAAAAAAAAAACATTTTATTTTTGCCTGTCTTTTCATTGTAGCGTCTGACTGCAGTTAGTGTGTCCTCAGAAGAAAGGGGATAGAAGCTGGGTGCCACAGAGTTGACCCCGTGCCCTCTGTAATGATGATTATGATCATTTACATGGCCGGCTACGCTCTGAATAAATTCTCCCTGAGTGCCGTGCGCCGGGCGGCTCTGCGGCGCGGGTGCCTCACGGGGGTGAAGAGCGGCGGGTTTTTGGGTTTTGCGGAGGGGAGCGCCGTTTGGGGAGGAAAGGGTGGAAGGGGGCGTATCCCCTCACACGATTCCAGTTCTGCACGGGGCGCGCGACTTGCTGCAATGCAAACCTCGCCGTGTTTTTGTCATCCTTGTTCTCCTACTGCTTTCACCTTTTGTGTTGTGTTGTGTTGTGTGTGTGTTGTGTGTGTGTGTGTGTGTGTGTGTCCATGAACTGTGATGGCTGACTCACCTTGCAATTATATGAGCATTCAGAGCATCATTTGGCATTTTGGGGGGGGGGGGGGGGGGTGTACAATGCACAGCCATGCCACGCTACCATTAAAATGGAGGTTTACCTTTCCATAGCGAATACAATTCAAGCGAGCAATGCTAAATTGTTTTCTTCTTTTTTTTTTGGTTTTGTTTTTCCAGGTTTTGGTTTGCCAGTGCTATGTGAATTATGAATCAAGCTGAGAATTTGGTTTATTTCCGTGTAACTGCAGATGGACTGTGTTTGTTGTTGAGGTTTTGAAATCTCTGAAATGAAAAAAAAAAAAAAAAAAAAAAAAAAAAAGATTGTGTTATTCTGTCGATTCAGTATCTGTTTTGGACAACGGTGAGTAATAGTTTGAAGAAACTGGCTTTGCATTCAGATTATTTTATTCCCCTGAGAAAAAAATGATTGTGAGCAATTCAGGAAGACTGCTGCTACAATACCACGCACTTATTTGCTGGTTTCTTTTTATACGAGGAAAGGAAAGGAAACCTAAAAATATACATAATTCTTGCAATCTATTTTGACCTTTTCTCAATCCAGAGAGTGTCCCTCTGATTTACCTTTTTCTATAAATGTATTGATTCATTCAATCATTCATTCATTCATTCATTCATCCATCCATTCATTCACTCACTCATTGTGCAGGTGAATGCAAAGTCCCTTTTAATACAGAAAGCACATTATTTTCACACAGCCTTCAGGATCTTGTGCAGATGGGGAAAATGCTCTTCCCTCCCACCCTGTAAGATTTTCGAATCCATGATTGTTGTGAAAGTGCGCATCCATTTGTCAGTATCTGGTGTGGATTATTACCATTGTTTCTTGGAACTTGCCTTCGTGATTCATGATTTAAGGAAAGCTACTTTCCTTACCTCTATAAAATGCACCGGAACTTTGCATTAATAATCACAAAACCAAATGCTGACAAACTGTGTATAAATATTTCAGCCATTCTGGAATTGCTAGTACAAAAGAGTTTTTATTCCGTATATCAGTTGTTTTTTTTGGTAGACCTGCAGCGTAGATCCAGAATATTATTTGCAGTTAAATACCGGAGAACGTTTAAGAGGTTCTTTGTTTGGGGGGCGTTGCCGTGCCGATGGTGAGGCTCACCACATGGCAGACTGGTTAGCCGTTAGCTTCTCTCCAGAAAATACCTGTACCGCATGGCAGATTGCTTTAGCTGTTAGCTTCCCTCCAAACCCCCCCCCCCTCCCGTGCCCCCACCCCAGCCTCACGCTAGGCAACCCCCGACCCGTCCCATGGGTGACCCTTCATTTGGGGTCCACCGGGGTGACTGGCTGTGGTCTGATGTCATACGAGGCAGCCTTTGGGGAGAGAGGGAGCCATGCTGGCGCTGGTGTGTGTGTGTGTGTGTGTGTGTGTGTGTGTGTGCGCGTGTGTCTGTATGTGTGTGTCTGTGCGTGTGTGTCTGTCAGTGAGTGTGTGTGTGCGTGCATGCATGCATGCATGCATGTATGTGTGTGTGTGTGTGTGTGTGTATATCTGCATGTGTCTGTCTGGCTGTGTGTGTCTGTCTGTCTGTCTGTCTGTGTCTCTGTCTGTCTGTCTGTCTGTCAGTGAGTGTGTGCATGCATGCATGTATGTGTGTGTCTGTGTATCTATCTGTATGTGTGTGTCTGTGTGTGTATGTCAGTGAGTGTGTGCATGCATGTACGTGTGTCTATGTGTGTCTGTCTGTATGTGTGTCTATGTGTGTCTGTCTGTACATGTGCGTGTGTGTGTCTGTCAGTATGTGTTGGTCAGTGAGTGTGTGTGTGTGTGTGTGTGTGTGTGAGAGAGTGATTCACTGAGAAAGTGGTGAAAGATGAAAGGACTTGTGGTGACCACGAGGCCCCACTGATCGCTGTGTCAGTGCAGAGCTCTGACTCCATCCCTGCCTCACCCACCATCTTAGAGAAATACATGTAACAAATCCTAACTGCATTTAACAAATCTTGAAAGCGGACAATATTCCTCGGTTTACCCGCGTCCAGCGTGGGCCGCTCAGGAAGGCCTTTACACGGTTAATGTACCTGGATGGCTTTAATACCTGGTTCTGAACTTAACTTGCTGCTGTTTGTTTATTTATTTATTTGGTTATCTGATATGTTGTACGATTGCCTGTGAAATGACACCGTTGCGCAGTGAAACGTTTTAGTAATCCGCTCTAGTTTCTGTCAATCCGAGGTATTCAGGTGGCAACAAAGACACAGCGGCGGTGCTTTCTGGCATTTCAGTCGGAAGCCAGAACAAACAGTATTTGTTTTATTTAAAACTGTACTGTAGTTAAATTTGACTGTATCAAAAACGAATCCTCAGATTCCGGCTACAGTAGCCCCTCCTCTCATCTGACAGTGGATGTGATGTGGCTGTTATATTTGGGCATGGGTGGTTCGGGGAGACGTGGGGGGGGGGGGGGGGTGTTTTTGATCCTCCGTAGTCGCGTGGCTGCCGCCGGAGCACGAAACGGAGGGAAAAAAAATGCGCTAAAAACCCGCGCGGCGTGGCCACGCCCCCCTCCGCGCCCCCTGTCACAGGTGCGTTCTCCGGAGCTTTCCGCGACCTTGACTCGGGGCGCGCGCGGCTCGTCGTCACGGCGACAGACGGCGTAATGTCCCGGTGTAGCCCCCCCCCTCCTCCCTGACCGGGTGTCACCCGGAACGGCGGAGACTGCTGAAGACCTTATCGGGAGTCTGTTCCCCGGGTACGCGCGTTTAATTGGGGAATTTCGGTCGCAGGCGGTGCGGAATAGTCCCGTAACTCCCCGCGGTTTATAGATACGACTCTATTAATATTGACTCCTCTGGCGAAGCGATGGGGAGCAGCGCGCGTAAACGTTTACACACGCCGCGGGAGTGCGCGTTTGTTTAGCGATCGAAGCGTCGTGTGGAATATCGACGGCGTGCGTCCTGACGGCCGGCGGGGCGGGCTGTCGCCGTGACGACACGGCGGTTGTTGTGCGGGTTCCGGAGGGTCGCTGCGGACGAGCGCTTGCGGTGAAAGGCTGCGTGTGAACGGACACAAAGGGGTCGCGTTCAGGCTCGGCCAGGGCTGCGGGCGGGCGGCGGGCGAGTCGTTTTCACGCCGGCGAGCCGTGTTCGCGCCCCCTCGTGCGGTTAATCGGCCCGTTTCACGCTTCCGAGTGGGCCGAGGCGAGGCTGGGCGGGGCAGGGCCGCGGAACGTTTTGGGAACGGGTGGGCGGGGGGAATAAAGGGAGGAACGTGGAGCGTGTCGTTCCTATAAAACCCCGGGCGGAGGAGGAGATCTGGGTGGTTTGAATTTGGCGGGGAGCGACAGCGGGTTCGCCGAACCTTTTTGTAAACGGGGTGCCGGACTTCCCCTGTCCGCCACGCCCCCCGTAAAACGGACCCGGATTCCGGTGTGACAGAACAAAGCCCCTCCATCAGGTCTATCGTCCTGCAGGAACGTGTCACAGAAGGGTAATTGTGGCCCTCTACACACGACTGCGATGAGCAGAGCGCGTTCAGCTGTTCCGTAAAACAGCCGCTGCTCACAGAGAGCTAACTGTGCGCTTTCGGGTATTTCTGAAGAATCCGAGACACGATCCCGGTTGAGGCAACGCAGAATCCTGTAAGCGTGCGCGCTTCCCTTTGCAGGAGCGCCACCCACAGGTGTTCCGGCGTGCCGCGAGACACGTGGCTCACCAACACAGTCTCAGCGGTTTCTCACAACACCCTCCCTCTCTCCCTCTCTCCTCCCCTCCTCCACCTCCCTCTCCCTTCTTCCCTTTGTGTCTTCCCCTCCTCCTCTGTCGCTCACCGTGCAGGCTGCAAGATCAAGGCCCTGAGGGCCAAGACCAACACCTACATCAAGACGCCGGTGCGGGGCGAGGAGCCCGTGTTCCTGATCACCGGCCGCAAGGAGGACGTGGCGCTGGCCCGGCGCGAGATCATCTCGGCGGCCGAGCACTTCTCCATGCTCCGCGCCTCCCGCAACAAGCTCGGCGGCTCCTTCAACGGGTCCCCGCCCGCCCCGCTGCCGGGCCAGACCACCATCCAGGTGCGCGTGCCGTACCGCGTGGTGGGGCTGGTGGTCGGGCCCAAGGGCTCCACCATCAAGCGCATCCAGCAGCAGACCTGCACCTACATCGTGACGCCCAGCCGCGACCGCGACCCCGTGTTCGAGATCACGGGCTCCCCGGGCAACGCCGAGCGCGCCCGCGAGGAGATCGAGTCGCACATCGCCTTCCGCACCGGCGGCCTGCACGACCTCAACAACGAGAACGACTGCCTGGGGTCGGAGGGCGCCGGCGGGAACGGCGGGATGGAGGGCGGGCGGCTGGGGCCGGCGTGGGGCGGCGGGGAGGGGGGCGGGGGGGGCGGCCCGCGCAAACCGCTCGCCAGCAGCTTCCGCCAGAACTTCTCCGACGCGCTGGTGCCCGGCGGCGGCGGCGTGGGCCTCTACGGCAAGAGCGACTTCCCCTCCGCCGGCCAGAAGACGTCCTACATCGGCCTGGACGGCGCCCCCTGCTGGGGCGGGGACCCGCAGCCCGACTTCCCCAAACAGGCGCCCGCCTACTACACCCAGCAGCGCTCCAAGAGCTTCGGCGGGCTGCCGCTGCCCCTGGCGCGCCTCTCCCCGGGCCTGGGGGAGCCCTGCGGCTCGGCCCCGCCCCTCGGCCACGCCCAGGCGCGCCGCGCCCACAGCGAGCCCATCGCGGCCAGCCTGGGGTTCCCCGCGCGGCTGGCGGGGGCGGGGCAGGGCGAGGGCCCTCCCGGCGGCGGCCTGCGGGAGTGCATGACGTGCTTCGAGAGCAAGGTGGCGGCCGCCCTGGTGCCCTGCGGACACAACCTCTTCTGCATGGAGTGCGCCATCCGCATCTGCGAGCTGGGCCAGCCGGAGTGCCCCTTCTGCCACGCGCCCGTCACTCAGGCCATCCGAATATTCTCCTAGAGCCCCCCCCCTGCCCCCCCCCGTTCCGTTCTCTTCCCTTCATCGCCGTTAGCTTTTTTATTTTTTATTTTATTTTTTTAAACGGTTATTACAAGTTTTTTTTTTGTTTGTTTTTTTATTGCGCTCCCTCTCAGAAAAGCGAGAACGTTATCGCTGAAAAGCGCATATTTTAGCCCCTGCTCACTTTAAGAAAAAAAAAATTTCAAAAATCTTTACATTTTTATATACATTTCTTTTGTTTAGATTTTTTGTTGACTAGTATTGTTTTTTTATTTTATTTTTTTTTATTATTGTATCCTTGATTGTGAGACTATAGGAAAAGAAGCAATGTGAAGGTTATATTTTGACTATGATTTTCTCGATCATAATGTGAGTTTATGGGGTTTCGTGGAGGGAGGGAAGGAGGGTGGGTGGGTGGGTCGTTGGTGGGGGAGTCACCTGGTTTGTTTGCTTTACTCTAGTCCAGTCTGTACCCCATAAAAACACCCCTCCCAACGATTCGGCATCGAAACTCCACACTCCGTAGATGCACAGAGATTCACAGATGTACGGATTTGAGGTTGAGGTTGGGTGGTGGGTCTTTAGGAGTGGGAGTTATCAGAAGTGTTGAGGTTGGGCGGTGGGTTTTGGATCAGACGTGTCGAGGTTGGGCGGTGGGTTTTGGGAGCGGGAGTGATCAGAAATGTTCAGGGTGAGCGGTGGGTTTTGGAGAGCGGGGGCGATCGATGTTCGACAGGCTGTTCAGGTGGAGCCTGGCAGGCGTTCGGGCGGGGCAGCCAAGGCGGTGCGCTGAAGCGTAGCCTCTCGCCGGCCTGGTCCAGGAAAAACCCGCCCGCAGGACCAGCTCTCTCGCGCACGAGGGGCAGGGGAGGCACGTTGAAATAAATAATGAATCGGCGTGGTAAAAACACGGAATCTTGGGTAACCGTGGAAACGTGGGCCGCGTTCGGTCGGCAGGTGTCCTGTGGGGAGGGGGCGGGCGGTGCGTCTCGTTTTTGGGGGCCCCCCTCCCCCCGTACAAGACGACAGATTGCAGGACTGCCGTAGGAGTGCTGATTCTGACTCTCAGTGGGCCAGAGCCTTCATCTCATACAGGAGGGTGGGTGCTTTCGGGTTTTTCTTTTTTTTGGGGGAGGGGGGGGGGGTTTCTCTCGTTTTTGGGAGGAGAATCCCTCATCCCTCCATCCCGCCTCCCTCCCCCGTCCAGTTATCCCTGTCTCCCTTTGTTGTGGTTTCTGGCCACATGGTCAGTAGATGCACAGACACCCCCCTCCCCCATCCCCCAGGGAGTCTGCAGCCCTTTTGAGTACCGGGTCATTAGTGTAATAGGCGCACCCAGGTGTGGGTGGGGGGAGCTGAGGCACAGATTGGGGGAGGAGAGAGGAGTGGAGAGAGAGAGAGAGAGGGAGACAGAGAGAGAGAGAGGGAGGGAGGGTGGGGTCCTGCTTAAAGTGGTCAGTTGCCTGGTGCGGACCGTTAACGCCCCTTTCTTGCTGCACAGAACAGTGTGTGTGTGTGTGTGTGTGTTTGTGTCTATCTGTCTGTGCGTGTGTGTGTGTGTGTGTGTGCATGAGTCTGCGTGTGGGCGGGGCAGACGCAGGCTCCTCCCTCCTGCCCTGCTCTGATTGGCTCCCCATGGGAGGCTGGCTGTCCTTTGTCCTCCAGTGCTGAGGCTTCAAGCACAGCCAGACTTTAAAAAAAAAAACAGCCCAGATTGACTGGTGGCAGACTTTGAATGCAAAGGGGAAAATCACACAAAGAGACTGCCATCGTCTCTGTATGTCAGACACGCCATATAGAGCAATATACAGGTAATCTGATCATTGTTATTATTATTATCATTATAAACAGACTACAAATTCACTACAAATTAAAAAATTTTGGCATAACTATGTATTGTGCTATAAAATGGCCTTGATGTTATTATTGTGAGGTATTGTTACAAAGGAAACAGATAAATCCAGACAAAAACCAGAATCATTTATCAACGCTAAATGGCAAAATAAAATATGAAAACTTTGGGGTCAGCCTGCATGTCTCCATACGTGTGTGTGTGTGAGAGAGGAGAGAGAGAGAGAGAGAGAGAGAGAGAGGAGAGAGAGAGAGAGGAGAGGGTAAATTGAGGTTTGTGGGAAGGCCCAGTTTATGGTGAGCCTCATGAGGCAAGCCTTCTTAAGATGGCTCCTCTTAATGTAAAGGGGCGACAGCCAATCGGAGGCCGGCTCAGGGCTCCAGGACAGAATCAGAAGATTGTAATTGACATGGAAGCCCGACCGTCTTTCAGTTCAGCCCTCGCCCGCGGAATCGAATTACACACCCTTTACTCCCCTCGCTGCATGCCTGGGGAATGCAGGGATGT
Organism: Conger conger; assembly: GCF_963514075.1. NCBI lineage: Eukaryota > Metazoa > Chordata > Actinopteri > Anguilliformes > Congridae > Conger > Conger conger. The sequence goes on along the minus strand of NC_083768.1, from coordinate 41,312,673 downwards.
GGAAAAAGAGGGAGGGAGAGAGAGAGAGGGGGGGGGGGAGAGAGAGAGAGAGGTGAGCTTTTGGGGGTTAAAAAGGGGGCATCCTGTAAAAAGGGGGCATCCTTCTCCTGTTAAAAAGCGAGGCTCATGTCAACAAAAGGGTGGCAAAAAAAAGAGGGATTTTTTGTGTTCTGTTAATAGTGGTCATACAGAGCCCTTTGGAGCTTATTAGATCTGCTGTGTGTGTGTATGTGTGTCAGTGAGTGTGTGTGTGTGTGAGAGAGAGAGTATGTGTCAGTGTGTGTGTGTGTGAGAGTGTGTGTGTGTGGGGTGCCACCAAAGGGAGAGGGGCGTGGCAGTGTCTGTGCTGTGGGGAACAGGCGTCTGTAGTCTGTAATATGGCTTAACAGCACACACAAAGATCCCCGAAGCTGCAAAGTCTCTGGCGGAGAGAGAGAGGGAGGGAGAGAGAGAAAGAGAAAGGGAAAGGGAAGGAGAGGAAGAGAGCGAAGGAGAGACAGAGCGGGAGAAAGAGCGAGGTCGTCTGGTAGTGCACACAATCAATGGTGGTCTTAGTTCTGTGCGACATGTGACTAAGTACTTTTACCATGGCCCCTTCGGTTACGCAAGCCTATGTGTTGTGGTTACAGATGGGGAACGTTTTCAGAAGAGGTTACAGTTGAAGTGCAAGGGCTGCCCCCTGCAGGCAGTCATCGGTATTTCCATGAAAACAGCCCATCGCCAACAGTGCATTTTTTTTTTTGTAGTTTCATGAGATTTATGGATATAATTATTGTCACTGACTTTTTTTTTTTTCTCTTTATCTAAGAATTATCTAAGAAACACAGACATATTAAATGCAGATTTTGACCCGACCAAAATACCTGGGGATTTTTAAACTAGTACTTTAAACAAATAATATGACAAAGCACCTTAAATTTTTAATGTCGAGAACCAAAACGTCCTATAAATGTCAAAAAAAGAGAAACCAGAAGATGCCAGAAAGCTGCTTTTCCACTGCTTTTGACACGGTCTACCTGCACTGCATGGAAATTGAGTTATCATTGAGTGCACACATAACAAGGCATCCTCTTTCCATGGCCCTTGTACACGGAGCCACAGACGATGCTAAAGAGTTTATATAAAAGTTTTAATAACAGAAAAATGTGAATTATTATTCCCACACTACCCCCCCCAGATGAAATTTACTCATATTTTTTTCTGGTGCTTTGGGGTATATTTTGACACTTTCAGATTTTGGCTTTTAAACTGTCAAAAAAAAAACGTTTTTATTCTGAATGTATTCTCTGCATCCTGCCCTTTTTGGGATGTTTTCAACGAAAGAGTGACCAAAACAATCACGTCCGGAAATGCCGAAATGTCCTGGTCTGGTTTTAGTGGTGCATGTTCCACAGTGAGGGCATTGATATTGAAATCGCCAGGCGTTGAAATCGTATTAATCGAATCGATTAATCGAACCGATTAATCAAACAAATATTCCAGAATCCCTATTTTTAAAGCCTGTAAGAACCCTCTATGCTAAGTGAAGCGAGATCAATCTGAAGTTCACAAAATGAAATGTAAAACTTGTTTGTCTTTTTAATTTTTTTAATTTTAAGTCAGGTTATCTGCATGTATCATTGAAGCAATAAGTCGAGATTTGAAAACCGAACATTTAAAGGCAAGGATAGTTTCCTCAAGCACTTAACACCCATTGCAGGTTTATTTATGTCTTAATTCAAGAGCACAAGCATTACCCTGTCTGAATGCTGAGTGTGAACTTTGCACTTAACATTTCTCTCTGAGTTCAGCTGACCTCCAGTGAACAGGCAGGAAGTGGCTACAGTATACAGTATATCACAAGCACTGAATTGAGGGTCTTTCCTGACCTCACAGACAGTTGTTCTGTCAACAGCACATAAAATAGTGCGCACGTACATCAAAACCGGGAAAAAATACAAACAAAATACAAAAAAAAAAAAAAAAAAAAAATGTAGAAATTTCTATTCATTTTAGTAAACTAACCACTGCTTTCATTATTCCGCAATATCGGGCGTCTGTTCAATCTAAGCGTGATTTGATCTGCCACTGAATCTGAGTAATGACTTCAAGCAAGTGTTAGGCAGTATTACTGTTAGACGACCAAGAGATTAATTACATACACTATGTAATTATTTAGCAAACCAATACTTGCTTGAATTATTTTCAGGACAAATCATTACTCAGTTAGATTGAGTAGAGGCCAGTCTGGTCTTTTCTTGTCATACGTCCTCCTATAGCCTTTAGACTGCTTACTGTTTCTGATAAGACGCACTAATTGCTTAGATTAGATTCCTAGATGTACGCAAGTATTTGATGGTTATAAAAGAAAGTGATCTGTAGAATGTTTCAGGCACTCGTATGTGTATATTATATATATATATATCTATATATATATATAAAATATCTGTTTGCTTTAGCATATTTTGATATTTTGAGGTACCGGGTTGTATTCATTTTTTTTATATTTGGGTTTGACTGTTGAACCTCACTGGTTAAGAGAGTACACTTGGTGTGGATACTATCTGTATGAGCAGGTGTTTTTATTTTATTTTAAATACAGCAAGAACAACGTGGTTTGGCTCTGTCTGCACAGCCACTCAAGATGACTTTTCTTTCGCATGTATCGTTTGGTGATTATTTCCTCTGCGCAGTGGCTTCAAAATAACTTTGTGTTTTCTGACACGTTCCCACGGTCTCCTACGAGAGGCGCGGATGAACGGCTCTCGTTAAAAGAGCCAATCTTTCACTTTTCTGTGTCGGTTACTACTGAAACAGTGAGAAATCCAACACTATGAAAAGAAACAAAATGGCTGTCAGAACTCATTGGGGAAAAAAAAAAAAAACAACAAAAAAAAAACACTTTCAGCTCAAGTCAAAATCTTTGGCAGATTTTTGGTGCGATAAGCATGGTAGCCCAGGTTGAAGACTGGTCCATGCTGCTCTATGTACAGAATCCCATTTTAATAGGTCAGGTCTTCTGTTTTTGCACTAATTATTCAAACTATGTCAAACGAGCCCTCGTATTGATGCTCTGTCCCCACTGGCTACAGGCGGCAAAGTAGCATTGATCCAAACATACCAATATGGGAAAGTAGCATTTATGACACATTTATTAAATATTACTCCTATTTATGAAGAATATCTTAATATCCAATTCTTAAAATATATGACAGTTATCATGAATAACGGGATATGATAACGTATTATTGAAAGCATTTTCAGTGTTTTAAATATTTTTTACAAATATATTTTGCCTGATGTACGATATTGTTTTTATTTTATTATTTTAACATTATTGTTATTATGTTACATATAATGACATTCTCCTTATTCTTGGTTGCAAAAATTGAGATAAATGTGAACAAAAGTATCCAAAGAGTACAAAGAGAAAAGACTGAGAGGATTTAAAATATATATAATTTATTTTTAAGCCTAACTTAATATTCTTGCAAATAACCCTAGGCCTGAAGTTCAAGACGAGAATTCTCAAAACAGACGAGGTTTGTCGCTTCCGCTGTTCTTTTAATAGCTTAAGTGTTCCGTTTCTGCTCTGGAAAAGAAAAAAAAAGAAAAAGAAAAAAAAACATTTTTTAAATCATTTTTTATCCAATGTACTATTTCTCTGTAGTAGGCCAAAGTTTTTTCTTTGTGCTTTTGTTTTTCTGGGCCTCCTTTGCATGGTTGGTATTTGTTTACAGTGCTTCCTAAAGAGGAAGGTTATTTGGTATTTTCCTGTCTTGTTTTCTACAACACAATACAATACTGTACAATACAATACAATACAATGCAATACTTTCACATCGTGCATCCACGTCACACCTAAAAACGGTACATACGCATCCATACATATCCGGTCTAGGATCAGAGAAACCTCTCCCAAAGAAATCAGTCTTAGACGAACAACTGATGTCTGAAACGGTCATTTAGGCATATGTTGTTTCAGTTAAGTACTTAATATGTTACGTTTTTATTGATTTGGGGAAAGATTATCTCAATTAATCAGTATTGCACTATATATGTGATGCAAATTTCGGTATAGGACAAACGGGAATGATTCCCTGTTGAATTGCCACCCAAGGGCTAGCTTGTTCTGACATTAAGAAAGAAAAGAGTTCTAATACGTATTTGAAATTATCTGAAATTGTCGTCTTGTTTTATTAAAACTAAACCTAAATAGTCTTGGTGCTATTCAGCTAATGTGGGAGAGCACTGCTATTCAGAATAGCCTGAGAAGTCATTTTAGTGTGGGCTTGTGTGAACCCTTTCCACTGGTATTCCACAGTTTGCGTCCGGTTTTCCATAGTTTTCCTAAGGAATGACGATTGGGTGTTTGGTTTCCGTTTCCTGGGGCAACCAGTCTCCCAATGATCCGAGTTTATCTAATGATTGCGACGATCTTCTACTCCCCCCCCCCATCTCTGATTTCGTTTCCGCTGCATCCCTCAATGTTTCAGTCATCCATACGACAGCAAAGCAAAAATCCACAGTAAAACAGTCATGTTACCAAACCAGATGTACCTTCTCCTTGACAAGGAAGGACAATTCCTGTACAATACAACTGCAGTTCAAAATGTGATTGTAGAACGATGACGGAAGAACAAACGTACTCGTGTAACGTATCCGAGAACAAGGAACGGTCAGTCAGACCAGTCTCAACTTCATCACAAACACGCAGGTTATGCATTTGAATGTAAAAACAATACGTCCAGAAAACTAGTGCACTCCTTCCTTCTACAAATCATTCATCAAAGACTATTTTTTTTCATGACAGTAGTGTATGAAAAGATATAACCACAGAATAAGTTTGGCTTCTGCCTCCTTAATCATTTATAGAAAGCAAAAACGAGAACTAAATTTTACAGTTTCGTACGTTCTATTTTGCTAACATGGGTTATTACTAGATGTCATAAGAAGAAAAAAATGTTATCTGGATGATATTTATAAAAACTTAAAAAGAAGCATAAAATGTCTTAAGATGTTACTCCTACATTTTTACTACAAATTCCTTAATATATTTCTAACACAGGAAGCTGGTTTTTAGTAAAAAATAATAAAAATAAAAAAGTTTTATTTATGAAGGTTAAATAAAGCATTCAGACTATTTATATTTCACTGTTACAAGAATAAGGGGTTATGTATGTTCCTGACTTATATTTTAATCTTAGCGGTGTAATTTGTTTTATTGTTTTTGAAAGGCAGTCCGATGCATTTTTCGGAAATTTAGGGTGAACACCAATACACTGACCTTAGTGCATTTTTGTTTCACTGAGTGCGCCGTACGGCCTTTGCGTAGCAACAACACTCGTATTACATGCACAGGGCGTCTATGGTCCACTCTGTGCAAGCGAAATGGCAATTCAGTGGATACAATTCTTGAATGAGGGGGAGATATGTTTCTCTTAGCGTGTTTCAAGTGAAGATTGGACTTGGAAAGCTAAAAATGGATGGACTCCTGTTGTGCTCAAGAGCTGAGCCGAGGCAGGAGTTTCCAGTGAAATTACTTTGTCAGGACAAAGGGAAGCTGTGATTTCGGCGAGCCCCACATCATCCTAATAGCACTTGCATTATTTGTTCCTACAAGTGGATGGGTGGACTTCTTTTTAAATCAGTCGGTTTGCGTACATTATACACTGCTTTGGGAAAAAAAGAAAAGATTTGTGAGTACTGAATTTATTTCCATTTGCCTTAATGCGCAATTAGACGAGTTCTTTCGCACGTCCCCGACTCGACGACTGAAAATGCGATTGTCCGATTTTCATTCCGAAGCGCTTAACGGTCGCTTCCGTTTTTGAAAACTGCACAAAATTTTGAATGGGCTTTATGAGGTCACCAGTGGGAGCAGGCAAACTGTCAATTTTGAGCAACGTCTCCGGGCCTGTAATAATGCTGTTAACTTAAAAGCTAAAAGAATTGAAAGCTTGATCCCTTTAACAGGTTTCTTTTTCTTTATTTTTTTTTTAAATCTCAGTGAACCAAAAATGCATATTATATTTATCTTTGCTGTAAAAGGATATTGCTATTGTAATCTTGAAAGAAAAGAGTGAAGATTATAGATTATTCGTATTTCTTTCCCCCCCGAACCAGTCTTTGGAAAACATTTGTTGTATTAAATGCTTGTTTTCGCTCTGCAGTGATCACAGTTTCAGTTGTCTGACTACCATAGCGAGATACGTGTTGTGTGTGTGACGGAGGCTTATTCGCTCATGATCACGTGTGGGGCCAGTCCCACGTCCATGCACACAAACATACATCTACTACATGGTTGACTTGAAAAAAACAAAAACGAAATTTACTCACATAAAAATAAAAATTGAAGCCTTAATCCACCCTACTTGAGAATCTCCAGGACTCTGGACTCAAAGACGAAATCAAGCTAAATATTCCCATAATTCTGTGGGGTATTGAGGGAGGGGGGAGGGGTGGGGGTATGAGGGTTCATGAGTGCGCTGCTTTTCTCTTCGATTGGTCGAGCAATTTGTCGGTCTTAACCAATCACAGAAGGAAATTGAATACTAAGGGAAGAGCAGTAAGCCCTAGTAGTAGATGTGTGGTGGATAAACACAAGCACAAACATTATGACATACATGCATACCGTACATACATATCCATACAAGTTTCTTGTAGCGTTGACTAGGCAGGAGAGCGTCATGTGACCCTGTGTGCAGAGGAAACGCACTCGAACCCAGGGTACTGGAGTGGCGTCTCTCCTTGGTAGATTGCCATAGTGAGTGAATATGTAGAAACCCTCTTGGTTGATGTAGGAACCAGCATAAATGGCAGTGGGCAAGGAGGAGGTTTTAGTCCCTGTGGGGCAGGGGTACGAGAGTGACAAAAGAAATGTGTTAAAGTAGTTTGCCCGTGACGAGGCGTTCGCAAAAACGTGGTGTGCGAAATAAGGATCCAAATACAAAAAACAGTGCGGACCAATCAGGCCCGACACTACCCCAGTGCTCTCCTAACCTCTGTTCAGACGGGACACAGTCGGTGTTCTACAACTCTATTGCCTTCTGATTACCAGTAGCGACTGTTACATCAGCATGGGAATGTTCAGTTCAGAACATTCTAATCACATGGTTGTGATGTCACACTTTAAAGGGTTCAACTGAACACTCTAATGCTGATGTGCACTGGACACTGACTTTGAAAAAAGAAATTCCAAAAAAACCTACTCCTCAAAACGGTTAAAGCGGGCTGAGTTATTGACTCCCTCAGTCCTAAACCCAGGAGTAGAGTAGCAAGAGAGGAAAAACCCACTGAGATGTCTCTCTCTTCGTTCAGAAAGAGATGCGATTCAGCACATTTCCTTTGCGCCAACTCGCACGTGCTAACTCGAGCGTTTAGCGTTGCGCTAAACGTGAACGACTGCGGTGCTTCTGGAGGAGACGTGGCCACTTTGAGGGACCAGAACCTTCCTCCTGGCCTGACTGCTCCATCTTATTCAGACGGGGGTGGGGTGGGGGGGTGGGGGGAGGGGGGGCGGGGCATTGCAGGGGGGGCGGGGCCATTCCTGTCTTAGCGTCGTTGGTAGCTTTCTGAACCTTCCGGCTCTCTGGAAGGGCGGCGGTACCGATCTCGTAGTGGTCTCAGTGCTTTTTTAAAAAATAAAATAAAAAATAATATGAATATGATTTGTTTTGAAACATTTTTTTCATTTTGGGCAGCTGGTCGCTGCTCTCTTTTGATATTCTGTGATATGACAGTGAAAAGCATTGCACCTACTTTCTGCCACGTTATAGCATTGCCTTCACCCCATGTGTGCACATTGCTGAATTTTATATTATTGCATATGTACTAGTTTATATATTTTTATTTTATAATTTTTTTACATCTATACTCTATAAATATTAGGTTTTGTTTTTTTTGGTATCATGTAATTTTTTTTCCAAGATGGTTTCAAAATGTATTGTAAATGTTTCTAATAAAAATAAGAGGAAATTATAAAATGTTTCTTTGCGTATTAAGATGTCATCATTGCCTTTTTGGTTTCGAAGAACAAAAATAGCACAATCCTGCATAACAGACTTTCACAAAACAAAGGGTCACCCTACCATATCCTTGCTGTCATTTACTGCTGGAGCAGATATTTATCCTGAGATAATTATATTGTTTAATACCTCCAGATCACAAACCAATCTATTCTTCTGTACCTCTCCTTTTGTACAGTAGCCTGGTTTAAGGAGCAATTGAGATTAACCCTTTGAAGTGTAGGTTTTTTGGAATGCTTTTTTCCCCCCAGAATTCCATGTCAGTCTTCTAGAACTCCATTGCATTCAACTACCAGTTGTGATTGTGACATCAGCATAAGAATGTTCAGTTAAGAACACTCTAATGTCATTTGAGATCTTTTAACCCTTTGAAGAGTAGGTTTCTTGTAAAAAAAATAATAATAATCTTCAAAATTCTAAGTTAGTGCACACGCACACACGCACGCACGCACACACACACGCACACCAGGCAAGAAACCATATGAAACCACAGAATGTTTATTTAACAAATGCTTTTATTATATATTTTTATATAATATATGTACACATTTGAAGCCACATATACATATACAGGAACATTCACAATAAAAACCCCTCGCTTTAAAAATCCCTCTGGTACGCATTCTGTGTTCTGAGTTTAAAATGTAGACAATGGGGGGTGGGGGGTCTGCTGGTTTTTGTCTTCACAAAAAAGAAAATACAATCTGTAAACCAATTCAGACCCTACCCCTACACACACACACACACACAAATGTGAAGGGAGTTGACCACAAGCAACTGCTTTAATGGATCTACTCACTACTGTGGGACAGCAGAAAACCAGCAGACCCTGTGGGGGCCTGAGGAGTATGGGGGGCTAGGGGTTTGGGTCTAGGGCTCGGAGCTCGGAGGCGTCAACTGTGGTACAGCAGAGCTCTCAAACTCCAGTCCTGGAGGGTCCCATGGTGTCCGCCGTTCATTGGTGCTTTCAGCACTTGAAGTTTGTTGCTCTTAAAGTTCTTGACATCAGTGATTTGTTAAGGCGTCACAACTTTGACAGGGCAACCCTCCGCAGGTCTGGAGTTTGTGACCTCCGGACTACAGGGAGCCAGTCCAGGTCTTACCAGGAGCACACTAGTGTTATAAACCGTAGCCTGCAACAGGCTAGTAAGACTTATTAGTATGACCTGGAATGGCTAAAAACGGTATGCTATTTTTATTTTTATTTTTTTGGAGTACAGTATCCATTCCTGGGATAGGATTCATAAAAAATGTGATAAATGCCCAGCTCAGTTTTAGTGGTTATTGCTCAGGTGACAACAGAAACTAGGCCTTTCCCCCGACACCCTCAGAATCAAGTGACTTTCGGTTTAAAGCGGTTTAAAATGAGCGGAACAGCACGCAATTCCACCACTTCCCCCCCGGTTTCATTTCACTACCCCGACTTCCTGTTTGTCTTTGTTTTCTGTTTTAAGGATGGGGGCTGCACGGTGTCGGACTCCAGAGCGGCAGGGTTTGCGGTACGTTTCAGCGCTCACGCGATTAACCGGCTAAAGAGCCCACCGCACACTTTGCCAAAAAAAATACCTCAAATCGATGCCAATTAATCGCAAACCGCTAAAACCTGCAGACACCGAGGCCCCTCCGGGACCGGTGGTTGGCACCCCTGACTGAAAGCCGTCGTGGCACACCTCATAAATACACGTCTTTCCATGGACTACACTCTCAGGCCTCCTGGAGGTCTCGCACAGAATTACGGCATTTAAAACCGTACGACCGCCAGACGATTGAATCGGTACAGGTTGAGGGGGGGGGGGGAGGGGAGCAGGTCTGGGCAATGGCGTCACGGTAGTGTCTACGGGAGAGCAAGGAAAACAGCGGAAATACTGATCTTCAAACCCTAAGCGTTGGGCTTGGGTGTCTGAACGCGTTCTTCTTCCACCCGCGGTGTGCGTGCGCGGCACTCCCGAGTCCGCCTGCCTCTGATTGGCCGCTTAGGGTCTGTAAGAGCAGTACATCCTGAATCATCAGGAAGAAAAAAAAATAATCACAGTCCTGACTGAGACTCTCCACCGATTAGACCGGAGCAGAGCTTCGATTCCAAACGTGAAGTAAGGCATTAGGCTTCTCGGAGCGAGAAGATCTCTCTCTCTCTCTCACACACACACACACACACACAATAATGGAAGCAGCACAAAAACAACCCACAGCAAATAACACCCCTCATCTGAAATCTGCAAATCTATTCTGGAAGGCGTGTGTGGAAATCAGTTACATTCAAACAGCATTAAATACATAAAGGAATGATTCAAAGAAAACAGTGCAAGGGAGAACCCATGCACGTGTGTGTGTGTGTGTGTGTGCTTGTGTGTGTGTGTGTGTGTGTGTGTGTGAGAGAGCGTGCATGCGCGTCGTGAGAGCGCGTGTGTGTGTGTGTGCATGTTCGTGAGGGGAGGGGGTTGCTGAGCAAAACTTCTGAAACTACTTTCAGAAAGCGAAACCTCTCAGGATACCCAGAATGCTTTGCATCATTTGAGAATTGCTGAGCAGTGATTGGGGGGGGGTGGAGGCAGGAAGGAGAGGTTTGGAATGGACCCACTCCCCTCTGTCTGACGACCTGAGAGTGTGCTATAAGGGGCCCAGGGTGAGGGGGTGGGGGTACAGTACGCTGGACTTTCTTTGGGGAAATGCTGACCTGTGATTGCATAGTCCACTCCAACACTGTAACAATTTCCCACCGGCACTACGCTAAACATTCAATTTCATTCGTCCACTCTCCTGATTCGTAATTCTAATTTCAATCTAGATCATTAGTAAGATACACAACACAAAGTTTAGAAAGTTTAGAACAAAGAGAAAAAAAAAAGAAGAAAAAAAAAGTGATCCCTTCAAAAATATTTTTCCTCACTGACATCTATGGGCAAGAACACACTCTTACAGTTTCCGCTCATTTTAAATTTGGGGTTGTAGGATTAAAAAATAAATACATTTGGATTTTGAGCCGGTGACAATCTTTGCCACAACTGGGTCGGAGGTTACTCTGACAGACAGGCGTGTGTCCAACAGAATGATAACAATAATTCTAATCACTTATCACTTTACGGTCTTGTTATGAAACAAGGTTTTGGGAAGTCTTTACACCACCTGACGGAGCAGGCGAAAGCGCACTGCCCGCTATAACCAATAAATACCAGGGTTTCATTAGTGCACGAAAACAACCAATCAGAAGGCCCCTCCTGGATTTGCGTGACGGTAACAGTGGCGTGTCTGACCGTTTTGATTCTCCAACGACGCACACAAGACCGCATACTACCTGTACTAAATTTAAGGCTGATTTTCAATTAAATGTAGTACAGGTAGTATGCCATGTATGTGGTTTCAAACACAGAAACACACCCCCTACCCAGACACTTTCCCTCCCCTGGCCCCACCCCTGTGCCCTAGGCCCCTCCCCTCTTCCGGGCTCAGTTGCCCTGGCAACAGGAGCTCTGTTTGTTGGACGTCTGGGTGGGCTGCACCGTGATGGGAACCACGTTGGAGTTGGGCGAGAAATCAGAGTCATTGCGGCCCGACATCTGTCTCTGGGACATAATGTGGTATATCGCTGGAGAGAGAGAGAGGGAGAGAGAGAGAGAGAGGGGGGGAGAGAGGGGGAGGGGGGGAGAGAGAGAGAGAGAGAGAGAGAGAGAGAGGGAGAGCGAGAGAGAGGGGGGGAGAGGGGGAGAGAGAGGGAGAACATTAGACATTTTCATACAGCATTTTTTATTTTATTTTATTTTTTTATTTTATGTATTTCCCCAAACTCAGCATAAGTTTGTACATAACAGCACAAAGATACATTCCGAATTCCATAAACCAATGCAGGGATAATACGCACATCAGTGTAGGGGCCAAATGCACATTATATAATGCTCAGAGTTCACATTAACCAATCCATAGTTTAGTCTCTTATTTAAGTGTCATATGATGCCAGAAATGTTCCCAGGGTTCAGACAATTTTTTAAGTTTCACATATTACATTTAGAATATTGGGTTTTTTTTTTAAACGTATTGTGGCCATTGCTATTCATTGTCATGAATTAACTATTTATTGGACGGTTACCATCTTATTATGTTAGCTTTATCAGCAAGTATTTTAAAATACATTATGCCACTAAAGCATTTACAACACTGAAAGCTTTACACTGAATTTAGAGAGAGAATGACTTCAGAAATGACAGTAATTACAATATGTAACGAGAGAGGCTGCCAAGTCACACCATGACTAAACCCTTCCCATCAGCCCCGGGGTCAGACTGGCCCCTCAGCTTCCTCATATGATGTCACCATCCAGGAACACGCATCACAGGAGTGTCTGACCTCACAATGGGATTCACAGCCAATGAGGGAGCCCTCTTTTCAAACTCCATGCAATGCAAGTCCAACTGCCCTGACACTGGGTTTTCCGACTGACTGAATAAGCAGGAGCCACCGTTTAATTCCCACTAATTGAGCACTAATTCATTAGCGCTAATTACCGCTGCATTACTTTGGCTGAAAGCTCCCGTCAGATAACCATACATCCGACTCCCTGAAGCACCCGTGTGCCGTTGTCTTTTTCCCTCCAAAAGCGAGTTTATGAAGCTGCTAACGGCGCTGATCAAAGCATCGACTCGGCCGAACGGCTTCCCGTGATCTGGTGTTTGGCGCCACCGAGTGGCCAACAGTCAATAAATCAACTCGGTGAAAGGAGACTGCGGAACTGGACCGTCGCGCAAAAAAAGAGGAACTACGTTCTGAAAGTAAAATCAGACGTGATCTAGTTTATCTAAGGTCTTCTGTAAAGCCACACCATATGTGTCCATATCAAACAGCCATCAAGACCGGTCCTCATTCTCCAGGCCCCTTTCAGGATTGTGTGTGCGTGTGTGTGCGAGCGTGCGCGCGTGCGTGTGCGTGTGTGCGTGCGTGCGTGTGTGCGTGTGTGTGAGTGCGTGTGCGTGTGTGTGCGTGCGCGTGCGTGTGCGTGTGCGTGTGAGTGCGTGTGCGTGTGCGTGTGTGCGAGTGTGTGTGTGTGCGTGTGAGTGCGTGTGCGTGTGAGTGCGTGTGCGTGTGCGTGTGAGTGCGTGTGCGTGTGAGTGCGTGGCGTGTGAGTGCGTGTGTGTGCGTGTGAGTGCGTGTGCGTGTGCGTGTGAGTGCGTGTGCGTGTGCGTGTGCGTGCGTGTGAGTGCGTGTGCGTGTGAGTGTGTGTGCGTGTGAGTGCGTGGCGTGTGAGTGCGTGTGTGTGCGTGTGAGTGCGTGTGCGTGTGAGTGCGTGTGCGTGTGAGTGCGTGTGCGTGTGAGTGCGTGGCGTGTGAGTGCGTGTGTGTGCGCGTGCGTGCGTGCGTGCGTGCGTGCGAGAGAGATAGTGTGTTTTTATGGTGGGGACCTACCTGTGAGAATGGTCTGGAAGGCCAGCTCAACGTTGGAAGAGTCCAGAGCGGAGGTCTCCAGGAAGGACAGCCCGTGTTTCTCTGCAACGTAAAACAGCCAAACTCAAACAGCGCCCCTCTCAGACACTGGACAGGCCGTCCCCAGGTCAAACGGGGGACACGGCAGGGCGGGGCAGGCGGGGCGGGGCGGGGCGGGGCGGGGCGTTACCTGCGAAGGCCTTGGCCTCGTCGAGGGGCACGGCCCTCAGGTGGCGCAGGTCGCTCTTGTTGCCCACCAGCATGATGACGATGTTGTGGTCGGCGTGGTCCTGCAGCTCCTTCAGCCAGCGCTCCGCGTTCTCGTAGGTCAGGTGCTTGGCGATGTCGTACACCAGCAGCGCCCCCACCGCGCCCCGGTAGTACCTGCGCCAGACCAGCAGGGGAGCGAGCGTTAGCGTCACGCAGTAACAACACAAACGTATCACTGAGAGTGGTGCTCTGACCCAGGAAAAGGTCTCATCTCCCTGCACAGACAGCAGACCAGGCTTCATACAGTGTTAAGATACCATTCAGCTTCCAGGCAAACGAGGCAGTGGGCACACTTAGGGGCGGGAAAAGGCGAGCATTGCCGGGCTGAATGGCCTGTTCTCACCATTGTGCTATGTTACGTAATAGGCCTTTATAAAATCAGTTAAGGGCACTCTCCTGGATTTAACAGGCACATTTCTAGGGTGCCAACATCTTGGGGCAGGAGGTTTGGGAGGATGGGGGGGGGGTGATGGGTTCGGGGGGTGACGGGTTTGGGGTTCGGGGGGGTGACGGGTTTGGGGTTTGGGGTTCGGGGGGTGACGGGTTTGGGGTTTGGGGGGGTAACGGGTTCGGGGTTTGGGGGGTGACGGGTTTGGGGTGTGGGGGGTGACGGGTTTAGGGTTTGGGGGGTGACGGGTTCGGGGTTTGGGGTTTGGGGGGTGACGGGTTTGGGGTTTGGGGGGTGACGGGCTCGGGGGGGTACCCACGCGGAGGTGATGGCTCTGTAGCGCTCCTGGCCGGCCGTGTCCCAGATCTGGGCCTTCACGGTCTTGCCCTCCACCTGGATGCTCCGCGTGGCGAACTCCACGCCGATGGTGCTCTTGCTCTCCAGGTTGAACTCGTTCCGGGTGAAACGGGACAGCAGGTTACTCTTCCCCACGCCCGAGTCTCCGATCAGCACCACTGCAGGGGGGAGAGGAGAGGAGAGGGGGCATTAACTCTAACTCTCGCAGGAACAACCTCCCAGTCCTTTCCCGTTTCCCGCGTGGGCATGCGCTTCCTGTTTGCCGCGAGCGCGTCGGACAGCCTGACCGGCCGCCTGCGGCCTGCCCCGCCAGCGGGAGAGCCCGTGCGCCAAATGGGAGAAAAACGTTCCGGCTCCACGCGGAACGCCATTCAGGAACGCCGCTGTAAAAGCTTTCCCCCGCAGGAGAGCCGCACATTCGGCTCTCAAAGCTTTGTCACGCCGTTTCAAGTGAACGGTCCGTGAAAAAAAAAAAACCATGAAAGGGCCGGCAAAAGCGCACAGCGGCCCTCCGATCCACTTTCCAGGCAATATCAACGGGAATAATAACGCCGGAACCGTATTTTTGGATGTCGAAAATACGGCCTCCCTTCGTTGTGCTTGTGAAAAGGCTGGGAAAGGCCCAGAACTCTCCTCTGAAAGACGCACGACACCAGCGTCCAAGAGGGGGGAGCAAACACTCGCACAACGTCGCTGAACCGTTCGGTCAAGGTCATGACACCACCGCAATGTCGCCGCCTGTGTCTCGGGGCTGGCGCGGCGGTGGTTGTCGTGGCGATGAGCGCGGTCGCCGGGGGAGCGGTTGGAGACGGGCGGGTCGCCTGTGGCCCCGTGGGGAAAGAGCAGGGCGGCTCCGCGGGGCTTAGAGCGAGGCTACTGAGCGCGCTCCCTAAGCCTCGACTGATCCCACGCTGTGGAGAAACGCCGGGCAGGAGGGGGCACGCGGAACACTCACACACTCAAAGTCTCACTCTCACACACTCTCACACACTCTCACAGCTGTGGTGAAACGCCAGGCAGGAGGGGGCACGCGGAACACACTCTCACACTCTCACACTCTCACACTCTCACACTCTCACACTCTCACACTCTCACACTCTCACACTCTCACACTCTCACACTCTCACACTCTCACACTCTCACACTCTCACACTCACACACTCACACACTCACACACTCACACACTCACACACACTCAAAGTCTCACACACACTCAAAGTCTCACACACACACACACACACAGACACACACACACAAAGTCTCACACACACTCACACACACACACACACACACACACACACACACAGTCTCACACACACACACACACACACACACACACACACACAGCTGTGGTGAAACGCCAGGCAGGAGGGGGCACGGGGCAAACAGGCACACACTTCTAAACACAGTCTCACACACACTCATAAACCCACACTCCTAAAGACAAACATACACACAGTCTCACACTCATAAACATACACACACACACACACATTCAAACACAGACTCACACACACAGTCTCACACAGAAATAAACACAAACACACTCATTCATACATAAAAGGCCACACAAACACAAATACACACTCTCCCTCTCTCTCTCACACACACACACACACACACACACACACACACACACTCATATGTACTTATGAAATATAGGGTGGTCAGGCTGAGTCATTCGCAGTGCTGAAATGTGCTCTCGGCTTGTTTGGTGTTCCTCCATGTAGCTCTGAGGGTAAAGACCTCAGTGTAAAGGTTAGAAAAGTAGTCCTGAAAGGGGCCAAGGACCAAGATTAGGACCCAGACAGGGAGCAAGGATCGATTTTAGGACCACTTTCCTCATTTTCACATCTTGAAGGAGACGTTATTTTCAACAGAATTCAATGACAAAAAATGATGGTGACCTCAGTGAGAGTTTCTGCTTGCGCCACTCAAAGTGGTTGCATTACCTTCCTTCTCAAGCATTTGCTACATCACCAATTAGGAATCTCGCTCTCAATGGCCTGCTGTCAAATTAACCAATCAGCAGTTCCGCAGGATTAGACTCCGCCCCTCACCTCCTCACCCCGGGACTCCAGACCAGGCGTGAGCCAGAAAAACCCAACATTCCGCTCTTTCCGGTCCCTCGCTCTCCTGCCCGGATGGTTTTAATTCCTTCCCTGGCCCCAAGTGACAGACTGACAGACAGGAGTGCCATCGTCTCCATTTGAACAGATCGGCCCTGGTCTGCCCAACCCTGTTCCTGCAGATCTACCTCATTCAGCAGCCAGAGCTCTCAATGAGCCGCTAATGATAGAATCAGGCGTGCCAAATTAGCCCTGAAGATCAAAAATGAAAACCAGGAATATGAAGCACCATTACAGAGACAGGAGCAGGCAGATGAGCAAGCAAATGGCTTCTTTCAAGGGCGACACCCTCTAGATCCTGTTGACAAACAGTTCCTCGTTTTGGTCGGCAGTTGCCGTCACTTTGTAAACGGACACAAGGGGAAGCAAAAGGCTGGCACAGTTCCTGTTTTGAGCTTCTGGTACAGGTCCCATTACATTTTGGTCGGCAGTCCATCACAGGGCAGACGCACCATTAACTCACATTCTCATGGCAACAAGAATGTTAAGAGTCTCTCATTAGCCTAACCTGCATAACCTACCCATGCTGACACGGTGGGAAGATGCAAACTGCACACTGAAAGGCCCAGGTCAGGATTCAAAACCTTCTTGCTACAGCTAAACCACAGCTAAACCAGCTTGCCATGATGACTAAGCGTATTGTGCCTGTTTTTTTTCCTCATTAACTTGGCTCACATTCAGCAAGCGTGGGCGACATGGCTCAGGCAGCAAGAGCAGTCGTCTGGCAGTCGGAGGGTTGCCGGTTCGATCCCCCGCCCGGGCTGTGTCGAAGTGTCCCTGAGCAAGATGCCTAACCCCCAAATGCTCCTGACGAGCTGGTCGGTGCCTTGCATGGCAGCCAGTCGCCAAGGGTGTATTCCTGCCTCTCACCCAATACATGCTTGGATAGACTCTAGCACCCCCATCCCAACAACCCTGACCAGGAAAACGCGGGCTAGATAATGGTTGGATGGATCTTCCGCACCCGCACCCACACCACCCCCCCCATCCCTATAGGGTCTGCTTCCTCTCAAGGCTTCCTCCTACATGTCTTCCATGGAGTTTCATCCCCGCTAATGTTGCCCCCGGCTTCCTCTGTGTGGGTTCAGGGCGGGGGAAACCGTGAAACGTATGGTGACAATCCTTTGTAAAGTGCACTGTATGAATAATATCTGATGGATCGATTGGTTGATTGATTAACATAATGACCAATGACATGTGACTGTGAGGAGGCAAGGTGAATTGTACCACGCATAAGAGGCCTTCTATGAGGTCGGAGGGAGGCGATGGGCCATCCAGACTCACCTAACAACACCTGAATCCCGGAACACATTTCCTCGTGGAGGTCAGTAAATAAAACAAGAGATAAGAGGACGGTGATGTCACCTCACTGTCGGGAGGCAATTCCCACAGCGATCCCGGGAGCAAAGCCAGAAAGTACACCGTCTTCATTGTTGTCACCAATGTATCCCGCCATTACGTCCTCTCTGTTTATTCTATTCAGGAGGGGACACTGCAACCATCTGATCACGGTTTCTATCATCTCTGGCGGAGTACGAGTCTTTGGGGGAGATTTAAGAATTTTAACTTCTTTAACTTCTTATCTGCCACACCAAGAAAAACCAAACTCACATCAGACAACCGTGTGGTTGTTCTGCTGCTTAAAAAGGCTCATTCCTTTTTTTTTTTATTCAGGACAGTTTCAGCCTCTTGTGAACACAAAGCCTGGCTGGCAGACCTTCAAAAATCACACAGCTGACGGCACTGTCCTTAACAGCGCACTACGGGGTGTGTAGTGGGCGGGCAGCCATTTTAAAACGGAAGTGAAACGCGATTGCTCATCGCCGTCACCTGGCAACAGTACGAGTCATTACCCGTGTCACCTGAGCTCGACCACACCGAGAGGTGCAGCCAATCGGGTGCTGAATCAGGGGCTGAATCAGACCCTTTGTTTGCTGGTGCTACTGAGACACACAGGGGAGGCTAGGGCGCCTGAATACGGCAGACAGGAAGGGGGAGAAAAGAGAGACCGTGAGCAGCGTCAGGGGCGACCGCCTACAAACCGCCTTCTCCCTCTCTCACTGCAAATACCAACAAAAATAAGTCAGTCTTAACAAGTACTTTAGTCTTAGATCTAGACTTGAATGTAATTTGCATTACTTTTCTTGCTAAAGAAGACAAACGGATTGCCAATGAGGTGAAACGGTTAACTCGTTTCAAGACTTGCTAATGGGAGTAAGACAATTCCACTTGCCAAGCAAAAAGTAACTTCAAATAAGCTAATATTTTCTGCTTATGGGGAAAATAAGAGACAAGATATCATTACACAAGATATACTACTAAGGAACTAAGGATATACTTTATTTTTTTCTTTAGTACTGGGTCCACATTCCACATCCATACCTCCATAAAATCCTGCCTCGTCCTCAAAAGCACTGATCTCAGATCAGCTCCAAGCACAGGGCCAGCTGGGACGGTATTACTCACCACTGATCTGAGATCAGTGCTGCCATTTGTGAGAAGGAGCTTAGGGAGCGGCTTGGAATGCGGTCCTATTATCCCTCCCAAACAATACAGCAGCTTCAGACAACGAAATTCAGACACCCAGAACGACAGCCTTTCCTAAACCGCTGGTCTTTCAGCACTCCGATCAAGCTAAACCTGTAATGAATTATCTCTGCTACAGAGCATTTGACTGACAATGAAATCATTGCGAAAGTTATGCACTGCGTGGAAGGCATAGCGCAACGTTTTAGCCGGAACAGAATTCCCGATTCAAGTCAAGCAGGCAGGAAGGTGACGCTAGAATTTTACCAGGAAGCGATCACCCCCGACCCAGCTGGGAATTTTCCTTTAATTCTCTCTCTTTTCCTGCTCGATCTGTTCTGTGCTATGACCTTTTCTGGTCCTTCCAGTTTGGGCAGCGAAGAGGGGGGGGGGGTAAGAGAGAAAACTGGAACAGCATTCCTGCTCCGGAGACAAAAGGACATTGGCTGCCATTCAGTCCGTCATTTGAACACAAGTTGAGGTTTGACCCAAAACAAAACTGCCACTTTCATAAATGACCAGGCATACATCTTTAATCCAAAGAAGTCACTTTTTCCAAATTAAACCCGAGTACCATAACGTACTGCACAATGGATACCACAGAGCTCCATGTTGGCCTCTGTGAAAATCATTACTGTGCATCAGACCTGGGTCAAATACATCATTGACATGGACTAAAATACTTGTCTGTGCTTGACTGCTCTTGCCTGGTGCAACTGAGCCAACCAGTAGGACCAGAAGGTGGGGTTTGCACTTCCCGAGAGCATTTCATCGGTTTCAATACCCCAGACAAGCTCTGTGAAGCGTAGAAATGCATCCAAATTCAAGACCATTACGTATTTGACCCAGGTCTGCTGAGCGACACAATGGGGCAGCCTAACCAACCACAAGTCGGTAAAAGACATTACATTACAACACTCAGCAGACCCTGCCATCCACAGCAACTGAGATTACATTCTTACACAATCGATTTCCACAGCTGGCTATATTTTCCACAGCAGAAATTTAGGTTACGTACCCCCTTTGAAGGGAACAAATGCACCCTAGCTGAGAGCTGAGACCCAAAACTCGCAACCCCTGAATGACAACTTACCAAACCACTACACTGCACTCCTGTCCAAACAAGGATTGATAGCACTTTCCCCTCACGTGGTTAAATGGGGGGGGCGGGGGACGGGGGGTGTCATTGTGCCTCTGCTTTCGAAGATGTGGAGATTAGGTTTTAGTACATTCCTAAAGCCACAATGAATCATCCATTTCCAGCACAACCGAGTGCCCTTACATCCACAACTTCCCTGACCTCTGAACTCATCCAGATTCCACTGGGTGGAGCCTGTTAGGCCCTTCCTGTGGAGGTACGAACACATTGACTGCCTCAGCAAAAACCTTTACAACGAGTCCTCCTATAAACAGAGGAAGATGTCACGGACGATTTAATGAAGAACCCGGGTTGGTGGGAATGTTCTGAGCATCTCCAGGGAGATGTCCCTGAATCTCCAGACAAGTCTGTGTGACACCTGTAGAAAGTTCTCCCTCATATCCATTGTGACGAAAGGGCATTGATGGGTTCACTCGACGACCTGTACAAAGGCAGGCAGGGTCATTGCAGGAGAACATCACTGGCAGCTACTAGGTTATTATTAACACGACCTCAACCGCAGTTACACTACACGGATTTCTCAGGCGGCCGTGTAAAGACAGACTGAGAACATAAGATGGAGTACTGCCCCCTAGAGGTCCGAGTGGTATTACACCAGAGGCAGTGCCTCCATGACAAAGATGCAAGCAACTGTGTTTAATGGATGTGCTCGATAAAGTTTTCTAGCATTGGCCGTGTCCCTTTTTCTCTTCCCAAACTAAAACTGACCTTAAATCCAGCGACAGAAGGAGTTAGAGGAGACAACAATCTCCCCCCGCCTTCTGTCCTGAGTAGAGCTGTACCCAGGAAATCACTTTAGGGGGAAATGGATGAAATTGTAAAAAAACATATAAAGTAATTTTATTTCATTTGGAGAGGGGGGGGTTCTCAGTAATCACTTTCTAGGTGTATTTTCATGTGTGGGGAGGTTCAGGTTCTCCACATATTTTCCAATACCTGCCATTTTTTGGAGAAGGGGTTAAAATCAAGAACACCCCCCTTTTTTGTCCAGGTGTGTGAAACAATAACAATAGTCCTACATTCTCAAGTATTAAGTCTTTTGACTTAACAAGCAGAATAGCCCTAAAAATTAAGTTGAGGAAAATTGTAGATCATGTCAAGTAAGAAACAGAGATGACGCTTTGAAGACTGAAAATAAATAGTACACTTGTAAACGAAAACTATACTACACGTACATATCCTCTCGAGTGAACTGCCGAGACGTTACCGCATTTAAGGAAGTTTGTGTTTACACGGCTACGACACTGGTGTTGGCCAGACCAAAATGCCAATAGGAAGACGACACTGGGGGGAAGTCGAACAATCCTGGGTGGCGTGTTATAGAGCGGCTTAAATCGTCCCAGTGTGCGTCTACTTCTTCAACTCCGTATGTCTGCAATTCATTTTCTGTGACAATTCGTTCTTGCATAAGACAGGGCCCTGCGGGCAACGTGATGTTTCGAATATAAATATCCTTTCAATGATCATAATGTTAGGGAGGCGTTGAACACCACTGTTAGCTCACACACTGTAGCTTGCTTGTTATGTGGTTTTGCTTGCGAAAGAGAACATGACCGAACCCAACCAGACGTGGGTGACTTATCGCAATTTTAGCTTTACAGTAGCCCTACAGGTCGGTAAGGAATGCAATTCAATAAAAAAATTTTAAAGAAAGAAAAGGGAGAAAAAAATTTTGCTCCATGCCCACAAGATAACAATACCTTGAAAACTCACTAGGCAGAAGCTTCCTAAAGCTAAAGGCAAAAAACTATTCCTGCAACTTTGACTTTCTGTAAGATAAAAGGCAAGTTTGTGACTCTTGACAGCAAACACTCAGCGAAGCCAGGCGACGACGATGGCAGGACAACAGGGGTCAAACAGGCGGCCATTCGTTTACAGAAACACTGCCAAAAACCGATTACACGTATTGTAAGAAATCTGTATTTATGCAAAATAATGTTGAACGCCCATGAATTGCAATGTTCATGTTCCAGAATTGTGTCGTGGAAACTTGATGGGGGAATTAACAAGGCAACATTAGTTAGCAAGCAGCTTTCCAGCTAGGTGGCTGGCTAGCTACTTCCGAATACCGACAGTTTTTCCTGGGGAAAGAAAAATCGAAAACTAGCCATCTAGTCACACAGACGTCCAATGTCCAGGCAAAATGTCGAACTTAGTCATGTTAAAAAGTGTCGATTGGCTTGTGTAATTGAAGGACTAGCTAGCATTAGCTCCCTGTTGTGACTGACGGAGGGAAAGAGCCACAAAGGTCGAAATCAGTAATGAAAAAATAGCTCACTCCTTACCTAGAGCAACATATGGAAAGATACTCACCTTTGAAAAGGTAATCGTATTCGTCTTCCCTGCTGGCCATTTCTCCAAAATGCTTATTAAACGGTAGCTTAGCTTTTGATCTTCTCAGAACAATTTAGCCGAAGTAGTGAATGAGCTCGCACGGTGCAGTTTAAAAAAACTTGCCGAGCTAGCTTGCCTGCAACTCACGTCACGAGTAGGCTACTTCCTTGCTTGGACTAGGAAGACGGTTTCTTTGCCTGCTAACTAGTACCTATCTAATAAAATAACTTCCGCATTTGTATCAAGCTAATTAGGAACTCAGACTCATGTGCTGCCACACAGTTGCCCTTCTTCGTAAGATTAGTGCTCCCCTTTTTCGCTCTTTTGAACCACAGTTCGCTCACAGGAAAGTTATGCGTGTTTCCGAGTTGACTGTATTTCCGAAAGATATGACCCGCCCTCTTGTGCTCTCTCCAGCCTCTCCCTACGACGTCACCGCTGTCATGATTTTCTGAGGCTACAAAGGCAAACAGTGACCTCACCTACAGGAGAAGCTGATGGGATTGTCGCCCGTGGGCGCGACCCAAAATGCCACGTATTATTTTAATTATCATCTGGCCATCCTTTTTTTAAACACGGAAACAAGAGATACCTGATTGCGAGACAGGTAGGCTGCTTGATGTTCGGCTGAGAGCTTTCACGCGAAATTAAATGTATGACACATGTAAACTGACATGGTCGGTTCTGGAAAGTTGCCCAAGTTGCACGCCCACACACTCGCAGATATCTTTTAATTATTTTTCAAGGAGTAACTGAACACACCGATCTCTATAGGCATTAATTCATAAATATACTTATAGATGATAAATGAATAGACCTCACATTTAAATATTTAAATATTTAATTACATTAAATTATATATAGTTGCATTCAAATAAAGCTAAAATAAAAAGTTCAAGACAAAGACAAAACAGACTCAAGACAGGTCACAGGTCATAAACATTTTTATTATATCATTATACATTTTATTATTATAGATGTATTGCGTGAATATAAAATCGGGTCAAAAAACAATTATGGTACAAAGCTCATTTAGAATAGCTGCTAAGATTTGTAACCAATGAAATGCGACTTTGTTTTGTCGTTAAAGACAGCCAAGGATGGCTGCTTTAAATTTAATTCTAAAAGCACAATTCTCAGGCCCACACACCCTCCTGCTCTCAATTACAACATTGTCTCAATTCCACATTTTCCATTAAAGGACTTCATTTCACAATTGTTCAATTGACTGAACTTCAGATGTGATCTTTGTGGAAAAAATAAGATATATAATTTTTTTTTTTCTTGTGCTCTGAAAGCTAATGCCCATGCAATTCTTCATAATGCACATTATTGGTCACAGGGCATGAGATTAAGGAATAGTCGGTGGTAGGTGCAATCTCATATCTGTCCAATACAAAATCAGACATTTGGCTGCACGTTTTGTTAGCAATAAGAACTTACTCGAAATACTAAATTTTAAAAGTCAATGACATGAAAAAATAATTTACGTCACAAAAATAATTGCATCATTTTTGTTTTGAGCGTGCCCTAATTTACATAAAACATAGTGTGTAATGTCCTGCATAAATGTATTTTATTTTGATACAAACCATTTTCTTTTCTTAATGCACATGATAAGCAAAGCTGAGTTACCATGGCAACTAATCAGAATCACAGTTGTTTTAGGTATTTTCTTTATTTTATATATATATTTTTTCTCTGTCACATTGCTGTGAACCTTTTGGTCCCCGTTGCCCTTGAAATCCTGAAGGTCAGCCAAAATGTGACCTTTTCTGCTGTCGCCCATCAGTGGAAGCCCTGTGGGTTTCCGAACGAAACGTAATCAAGGCTGAAATGACGGAAATGACAGGCCTGCAGAAAACGCTACAGCTATCGGCATCCGCACAGCAAACATGAGCTGGCTGCTAACAGTGACTGATCCATCAAAACAAAAAACAAAACCCCCCGCCAAAAAAAAAAACTGACCAGCCAGAGGCTTGTATCACAAAGCAGGATTACTGAGTTAGCTGGATAACTGCACAGAGTAAAACCCACAAAGCAGGATTACTGAGTTAGCTGGATAACGGCACAGAGTAAAACCCGGAACGGCTCTTTTTACTTCAGTCCATGTTCTAGATTTGGGTGGGCGGCCGGGTTTTTCCTCAGTGCAGTTATCCGCTCACTCAGTCATCCTGCTTTGTGCAACAGGCACTGGGACTACCGAGTTAGCGGGAAAACTACACCGACTAAAACCTGGAACATGGATTTAAGGAAAAAGAGCTGCTCCGAGTTTTTTTTCCACAGCGCAGTTACCCAGCAATCCCGCTTCGTGACACAGGCCCGTGCTCTTCTTCCTTGAACGTGTTTCGTTCAGAAAGCCCGGTCACAGCCCGGTCACAGCCCGGTCACAGCCCGGTCACAGCCCGGTCTGACTGGAGGCCACTGCTCGGCCGTCACAGAGCTGAACCCCCCCCCCCCCCCCTCGATTTCCCCATCAGAGGAAGGCCTTCCAGGAGGAACACTGGTCGAGGAGGAAACCCCACCCAGGTGCCGCCCCCCGCCCACCACCCACCCCCCCACTCAGGCGCCCGGTACCCCTCGCCCACCCCCCCCACCCAGGCGCCCGGTACCCCTCGCCCTCCCCCGGTCCAGACTCGCAGCCGGCCCGGGCGGTCAGAGGTTCTTGCAGCAGGGCTTCCTCTCCTCCGGGCCGGACCCTGCCGGGGTGGATGGGGTGGACAGGGTGACGGCGCTGATGGAGCCGCGGGTCACCTCTTTACTGGCCACCTTCTTGTGGATCGCTGTGGATCAGACGAGATAACGCTATCACCGCTACTGAATGGTACATTCATTCATTTATATCGCACTTTTATCTAAAGTGCTTCCCAATCAATGGCTCTCATTCACCCATTCACAGACACCCTCGCACAACGACGGCGACTGGCTACCATGCAAGGAACCAGTCTGCTCGCTGCCACTACTGCTACTACTATATTAATACTAATAATAGCTGGATGACTGTACCGAGTAAAACCCGGAACCCTCCCAAATTTGGAACATGGAAAAATCCAACAGTTCAATAGCTCTACTCTGCTCATGCTCGATTGAGTTATTCTTCTGTGTTAATTTTTTTAATTTGACCTCATCAATATATAATATATAACATATATATATAAATATATATATAAAAGGGAGGGCCATGATCTACTCTGGTACTCGAGATATGCTAATACTAGCATGTAGCATGCTACAGGTGCTGATGAAGAACTTTTGGCAGAAGTCAAAATGGCGTCTGCTTTCTGTCACAAGTTCCCCGGTCCAGAGGAGAGATGCCAGCACATTCCAGGCCCTGTCACATGGCAGAGTGCGTACACACACGGTGCTACTGACACAGATTGTGATGACGTATTTCACTCGGAATGTCTCACAGCTTCTCGGTCACGTGATGCCTGTTGCCGCAGGTCAAAGGTCAAAAGCAGCAGTAAAATAAAGGCTCCACTTCAGGAAGCAATAGAGGGGAAACATGAAAGGAAAGCACACAGGCAAAGGAGAAATGAAAGATGAAAGGCAGAAAGAAATATATAGAGAGGAAAAACACGGCCGAAACCAGGAGAAGAAAAATAATTGATTAATAGAATCCACAGATGATGAGAGATTAGAAACATTGAAAGAGGAGAAGGGAAAGGCAAACTGAATGAGAGTCAGACCTGCAAGGACATCGTGAAAGGCAGTCTCCACGTTCGAGGAGTCCAAGGCCGAGGTCTCCATGAACAGCAAGTTGTTCTTCTCTGCATGGACACAGAGGCAGACTCAGAGCTGAGTGGTTTGAACTTATTTCCTTCTGAGCAGCGTGTTCCTTGTGCAGTTTTGGTACATTCTTTCAGAGTAGATCTTATCTCTGATATAGTAGACTTTATATATCACTCATTGCCCCTATCTTTTGATCTGGCCATACGTTTAACTGCAATACTCAACCTACACTACTATGCAAAACAATTCTTTGTGTTAAACCTACTATAACACAGTTCATATCAGGAGTCCAGTAGAGACAATGTGTACTCTATTAGTTAGCTTTTAAAGCGCATTCTGTTATATACTACTACTACTACTACTACTACTACTAGAAATAATAATAATAATAATAATAATAAAAATAATAATAACACACATTCTGATATATTTAATCTACATAAGCACTCAAGCATGCAAGATGAAATATTTTTTTTTATAGTTTATAGTTTTTATCATTCTTATTATTACTATTATTATTAATAATTATTATTATGAATAATAACAACAATGTTATGGTTATTCATACATCAGAATGTACTACTACTAATAATAGCTATTATTATTATTATTATTATTATTATTACATTCTGGTATATGAAATCTACACATGCACTGGGATGAGTGTAGACGAGTGTAGCTCACCTGCAAAGTCTTTGGCCTCTTCAGTGGGCACGGTCCTCACTGACTCCAGGTCAGTCTTGTTGCCCACGAGCATGACCACGATGTGCTGGTCGGCGTGGTCGTACAGCTCCTTCAGCCAGCGCTCCACGCTCTCGTAGGTCAGGTGCTTGGCGATGTCGTACACCAGCAGCGCCCCCACCGCGCCCCGGTAGTACCTGCGGGGGGGTTCGAGAGGGCCGGGAGGCAACTAGTCTCAAACTCTGTGACACTGCCTAAAACAGGGGGGCGTCAAACTCCAGCCCTGGAGGGCCGCAGTGTCTACGGGTGTTTGTGGTTTCCTTTCGATCAGCAGCCAATTAAGGCCTTGAGAACAAGGTGTGTGGACGACTCTTTGGCCAGTGAAAGACTTTGAAATGTATCTCTCATGCTGAAGCACACCAAAACACACCAAAAACCAGGCCCTCCAGAACTACAACAGGGACATTGCTACTGCTATTACTATGATTAATGCTTGGTTCCCCCAGTTCCAAGAGCATTTTACTTCTCTACAATGTTTTTTACAAGAGTGTTTTTTTATTACACAATCTGTTCAGCTTCTGTACATTTCTGGAAGTGAGTTTGGTTTCTATGACGATTCTTGAATCTGATTGGATCTATAGCAAGTCTCAGTACTCAAGTGCTGAATGTAAGCTGCTGATTGGTTGGGCAGGGGTGCCCAATCTTACCAGAAAAGAGCTGATGTGCGTGCAGGTTTTGTTTTGTTACAGCCCAGCACTATGACACAGACAACTAATCAAGTCCTTGATAAGTAGAATCCGTTGCTGGGCTAAAACAAATCTATGCATGCACATCAGCTGTTTTCCGATAAGACTGGACACCTCTGGGCGAGAGAGTCAACATCACGATTGTTTCCAAGGGCTAAATCTGGCTGCTGATTGGAAAGGAACCACAAAAGACCTGCATAAGCTATGGCCCTTCAGGACTCATTCACTTTCTATATGAACAGAAACTGCACCCACACACCACAATGACATCACCCTCTCACAGTGATGACATCATCACTCATCAGTGAACTCTAGCCTGTTTAAATTTTTATACCGCACATCGGGTGGGCTGCTTGGCTATTCCTGATAATTAAACCTCAAGGTTGTAGATATGATATTTATTTTTGCTCGAGGAAAATTCCTGCACTATTAAACTTCAAAGATATAATAGTTTTATTCTTGCTAGAGGTCACGCTGTTCTTGTTTACCCTTCTAAATTACACTTTTTCCAACTGCATGCATTAATTTATAATGTATTTCTGAAGGCTCCTTTAAGGGCATAAAACATCACTGTCAAAACCATAGCCTACAAAACTTCCAATATACATAATGGGCATAAAAACAGAAGCAGTGTATCCTCTTCTTATGTATCATTGTGTAAATATATACCACATTTAGTGTCGTATGAAAATAAAATTATCACCACTTTCATCTTCATCGATGAAATGAAGGCAGTAACTGTTTGCATTGTAAATATTCACACACATACATCTACGAAACTGCCAAATTCAGACATCTATAATCGTGATTTCGTTCATTTTCAATTGTCTACATTTAGGCGAAAATTATGAGCAAGCATTATTTCCCCTCCTGCTTGATGTTGGTTGTCATTCTCTGCCAGACATTCTCCTTAACTTGGTGGATTTGAACGGCAAGATATTTTTTTACATCTGAACCCATCAAATTGTTTGGACAAATTGTACAATGGCACTTAGATAAGCCACTGGGTAACTGGAATCCACTATCGTGTCCATATCAGAATACGAAAGCGCCGGACGTAAGCAGGAGATATGTTTCAACGGAGCCGGGCTCGTCTCCGCGGGGTACCCACGCGGAGGTGATGGCGCGGTAGCGCTCCAGACCGGCCGTGTCCCAGATCTGCGCCTTGATGGTGAGCGTGCCCAGCTGCACGGTGCGCGTGCTGAACTCCACCCCGATCGTCGTGCGGCTGTCGTGGTTGAACTCGTTCTTCGTAAAGCGCGACAGCAAGTTGCTCTTCCCCACTCCCGACTCTCCAATCAGAACCACTGGAGCAGAGGAAATGGAGGGCTTGGTCACGCGTATGACATGCACACAATACAAATCGCATATTCGCAGGGATAGAATCTGTTAATCATACTTGCTGCACAATAAATTTGTCCATGTAATGGTTGGTCTGTATTGTTGGATATATTTCATATGCAAGACAGCGTTCATATGCAATGATATGGACAGCAAGTATCTGCCTTCATGGGTGGAGCTACCGATAACTTGATAATGTTTGAAAACATCAAAACACAATAAATAGTATGATTGGTCTGAGTCAGTCATTACACATGGTGTCTCCACACATTTTGGAGTTCATGAAACCTCACTTTCCATCACCAATCTTTGATGTGCAAACAAGCTTTCCTTCCTGGTTTGGTGTCATGATTAGGAAGAGTACTGGAGCAAGATTGTCTAAAAAGCTTTGGCCATTGGCATTGAAATCCTTGGTACCAAAATATTTTACCCTTCTTTTAGTTTCCGGCAAAATCTACAAAAGTCAAAGGGCAGTGTAAAAAGAAAGCACATATTTGTGGGGGCAGACCTAGTCAGGAACAGGACACCACTGGCCTAGTTTGAGGAAGGACCCGTTTCTTTCTTCAAAATCCTGTTAAGTGAGATCTGGCATAGCACAACTCAGCTCACACATGAATGAGAAGTACAGGGTGTGTCTCTGGGCTGGGCCGACAGAAGAATGTAATGTCATCCGGGATGGCACACCTATGTGGACCGCGTGGCCTAATGGATAAGGCATCTGACTTTGGATCAGAAGATTGAGGGTTCGAGTCCCTTCATGGTCGCAATTTTGTACAGTAGCGCACCGTGGTGAGGAAGCTGGACATATAACCGGAAAGCTACCTGAGAAAGTTTGGGCTTGCGCAAAGCCGGACTGCTGAGTTAACTTGACTAGTTCACCGAGTAAAACCCAGAACCCTTCCAAAACTGGGACATGGACTGAAGTGAGAGCAGCTGGTCTTGGTTTTTACTTGGTGAACTTATCCAACTAGCTCCGTAATCCTGCTTCACATCCCCGTGATGTCCCCTGGGTCTGTGTTCAGTCGTCTCAGAACTGGAAAGGTGATCTCTCTCAATCCATCATGAGCTAAACACCGAAACTGATCCTCGTTAAGCAATCCTACAGCGAGACAATTCATGAACACAATCTGAGTAAGTGCAAACACTCTCAGCAAACACATGGGCTGTGTCAATGTTTGATACATCAGCTACGTGACACACCCTGAACGGCGGGGCCTAATATGTGCAGACAAACGATATTACTGCAATGTGTGTGAGATTGTTATTGCGCCAGTGTGGGCATATTTCATTCCAGTAAGCCTGCAGTTTATATGGATAAATGCGTTCTGCGGGGATTGCGCAACTCTTCAGCGCAATCTGGACAGAACCGGGGCGTATCTCAGGTGCCACACTTGTTCCGACGTGCCGATTGGTTAGCCCGACATGTTAGCAATACGAGGGAGCCTAAAATTCCACACCGCGTAATACGCCTCAGGGGCATTCGTCACTCACCGCCCTTGCCATTCCAGTGTTAACGAGACAGGATGTCCTCCTATGAACAATGTTCCGCGTCAAGGCAGTGATGTGATGCCCGGTAGTGGGGTTCAAATTATTTATGTTATTTTGTATTTTTTTTTGTTTGTTCTGATATCGTCTTATGATGTCTTATCATATTCCTAAATATCACTAAAGAAAATACTTTCTCCACTTTGGAACCAAGCCTCGGCTTCAATTCAGTCAGTCCCTATAATATCCACTAGGGGGAGCCGCTCCAGGAGAGTGGCCCTTTCTCAAAAATAATTCAGAAGAAGATTTCTCTCTGCTTATTCCAGTTAAATACAGGTGAGGACTAGGAATCAAATAAAACGCAACACAATTCATTCTCTTTTACACAGGCAGTCACCCAGATCAGGGCTTGCAAGTGCAACTCTGTTAAAATTTCTGCACACTGCCAGTCCGGTCAAGTCTTTACTCAGGCGAAACGGTTTCCAAAAAACACTTGCACCAGCGGCGTATGCTCGGCAAAAATGCTTTCAACTGTTTACACCCCTCAGTATTCAAAATGATACGAGATGGCTTTACAGCGAGGAAGTGCAGGGAGTGTTAACTAGGTGAGGTGGATAGTTTCCGTGCCAACCCAGCGCTCACATGACCCGAAAAGCCACTTGCAAAACAGCCTGTTGTTACACCTGTACGGATGTAACGCACGGTACATCGCCAAGCTAAAAAAAATATATAATTAGCGTAACTGCGTTTGAAAAAAGCAACCGTTTAAGCTCAATTATTTAAATAATTGCTAATGAAATGGTAGTACTAAATGACAATGCAAATGTCTGTGGTGCAGTTACCTGACTTAACTGGATACATTTCCAATGTTTTCAAAAGTGCTGTTGCTTCCCAACAAACCACAATTGTGAAAGACGAAGACAAAGCCTCTTAACATATTATTTTTCCATCCATCATTTGCTCTGCCAATTAGTAACAGTTGCAAAACTGAACCAACAATTATTTCCACATACTTGAGAAGTTGTCTGGGTGGTTCAGGTTAAGGAAGAACTATCCTTAAAACATTAAACAAAAGATCAAAAAGGGCAACTGCTTTTCACAGTGTTGTAAATGCAAACAACCAAAGATGATCTGCAAGCTTGCCCACTGAAAAGTATTCTGTTTATCTCAACTGATCGAACTGAAGCTTATATCCTCCTGAGAGATGGCAGAAATATGAAATATTATATATTTTGACATAATGCAAGTGTCTTGGATCATGGATGACAAAAAATGTTACAGTGAAAGTATATTAAAAAATATCTTTTTTTATTGCATATGATGTGGTCCTTGGTCCCTTCTAGTGTAGGTTTTTTAGCATATTAGAATATATAGTCCTTGAGATTAAGATTATCCTGGAAGGATAAGAGGACGGTGAGTATTTCTGGTGACCTTTGCCCCTCCGCTGAAATCCTGACAAGAACATCATTCCAACAAAATGGAGGTGTCAGATTCAACATTTTGAATGAATGCCCTCCTCGTCACAGAACTCAAAACAGCTTGCCGTTGGGAGTGTGTTAACTGTAAACACCCCTCCCCCCGACAGCCTGTTTTTCATTAACCGCCCGCTTTCGGCAAGTTGATCCAACCTCGGCCAAAACACGGAAAGTACACAGAAGCCCAGCTCCCATCCGCTGGTTCAGCTTTAACAGACACCTGGGCAGGAAACCGTCACGGTGTGCTATTGCGAGTTATTGTTCACCGTGATTCTGATGCTTTGAGTTTATGTTACAGAGGGGTGCGGGTTGAAAGAACGCACTTTAATTTCCCTGCCACAGTGTGTTGCCATGGCCAGGCTGGTTGCCATGGCAAATGTAATTACTTCATTTACTGTTTTTATGTGCGAATTGTATTTCTTCTTTTGTTATTGTTCTTTGACCAACTGAAAAAAAAAAAAAGCATAGTTGCGCTTACAGCAAGCGTGGTTACGGGGGTCGGTCAGATCCCGATATAGATGTGCGATGCTTAGTTCAGCCTTGCTGAGACAGCCAGGGAGGAGAGAGCAACATTAGATGCGTTTCTTGCATTTGGCCTGTAAACTCTGTCTCTGTATTCATCATAGCTGACTTTCAGGAGTCTTTCGTTGCAGAAACAGGGGGGGCCCGGAACAGCAAAACCGAAACACAAGTTTGATGCTGCGAGGCAGTTTCGGACAGAGGAACGTGCGCAAATCACGTAACTCACTAGCCAAGGGGCTTGAGTGATGTTTTGGCCCACATTTCACCTCCAGGTATGCTCTACTCGGGCGTTCCTGCTCTGATAAAAATCAGCACAGCACCCACCTACACGGTTCATGCTCCTGTCCTGACCCCAAACATGCGTGTCAGTGAGTGACATGCTTCAGTCTGTCACACACCGTATCATACGTACATTAGCGCATGGTATGGGAAGGGCGGCCAGTAGCCTAGCGGCTAAGGTACGTGACTGGGACCCAGAAGGTTGGTGGTTCAAGCCTTGTTGTAGCCACAATAATATCTGCATAGCTGTTAGGCCCTTAACCCCACATTGCTCCAGAGGGGAATGTCTCCTGCTTAGTCTAATCAACTGTGAGTTGCTTTGGATAAAAGCTTCAGATAAATACCAATGCATATTATTATTATTGGTATGTGAGTTTGTCTCACTTTGTTAGAAGCACAAAATGGAAGATGCAGGCAACGTGAGCGAGGGCCTGGGCAGAACAGCACAGACCTCCCGTTTAACACGTGGCACTTCAGAGGAGCAGGTCCTGTCTCAGCCAGAGTCAGAGATGCCAATCAGACCTCACCTGGGAGGAGCAGGACGTCTGGCACCGCATACCTGCTAAACGACACGCGCTGCCTCGGAGCGCAGCATGCTAACAGATACCCGCCAGATCACTTTACAACACAGTCATGAGGCTAGGGACTGGCTGCACTGCATTTCCTGGAAGAGATGTAGTCTTGAGGCACGCACACACACATACACACACACACACTCACACACACACACACGCACGCACACATACACACACACACACACACCCTCACACACACACACACGCACGCACACACACGCACACACACTCACACACACACACAAACACACTCACACACACACACACACACACACACACACACATACACACACACATACTCACACATACACACTCACACATACACACACACATACACACACACTCACACACACACACGCACGCACACATACACACACACACGCTCACACATGCAGACACACACACAAGCACACACACACACGCTCACACACACGCGCTTACACACGCACACACATGCGCACATACACACACTCACATACACATACACACGCACACATACACACACTCACACATAGATACACACACTCACATATACACACTCATACACATGCACACATACTCACAGTTATACATAGGCACACATGTACATGCACTCACTAGCAGACAGAGACATACACACACCTACGTGCACACACACGTTTACACATACACACACACCTGTACATGTACAATTTCTTTGTAATGTCTATAATGGTGTGAGTAATTTGACTGAAATGTTCAATCTTTTCAATCACGGGTTGCTGTGTTTGACAGTTAACACTCTTAAGTAAAGTGATATTATTGCAAAATCTGTTTCCCTGGGCTAATTATTTTGCCCAGAGGAGTGTGGAATGACTCATTTCCCATTCTTAATCATTGGCTCAGTTGAAATGTACAAGCACATGAACAAACATGAACAAAAGTCCCACAAAGTGATGGCATCGCCTCTCTCAGTTTGAGCTGGTCGACTCTGGCGTATATACATATTTTTTGGCATCCCAAGATGATGTGTGTATTAAAATTAGGAGGCTGCAACGACAACATTTTTCCTGAGATAACTTTCCGTAAATGGTCAGCTATATAAACAACTGTACTATGGTGAAGACATGCTTGTGAAGTGTTCATAACTTCTTTTTATCTGTAAACAATGCCCATAGCACTTGTCATAAGCATTAGTTGACATTATATCCAGTTTATGATAACTGCAGGTTATGGAGCATTGATATGATACGCATAATTACAGTAGTTGTCTCAGGAAAACCAGCCACCGGAAACCCATGATTATGTATTTGTTTGCTTATGGCAATGGTCATGGTGCATTAGAATGCTGCATGAGGCCCACTTAAAGTGAAACCTCTCCACTCTGTACTTCCTCTCATTTCCATAGGGTGCTCACTTCTGCTACAAAAAAGAAATCATGATAACAGGCATTGTGGCTGAACTTGTGAAAAGCACAGGGTCTGCGGTTCCAGGTCAGGGCAGGCAGGTGGTCCCCCTGGAGGATTTGGGAAGGGGGGGGGGGGGTTCCCGTCAAGCTTGTACTGCAGGCCCAGTGACCCCCACCCCCCTACAGCACTGTTTACCTGAGGCTCTCACCTAAAATGGCACTCACCTTTGAAGACAAAATTGTAAGCCTCTTCCGACCCCATGGTGCTGAGCCCATTCAGGTGTGCCCCCTGGGCGCTGTTCCGTCCGTCCGTCCGTCTGTCTGTCTGTCCCCGCTGTTGTCTCCGGGGGATTGTCACTTTTACAGCTCGTCTGCCAAACCTCCGGACGGACTGTGCGGGAGCAGGAGGAAGTTTGAAACAGGAACAAGGCTGGCACTGTTTTCCTCTCTTCTCTCTTTCTCCCTCTCTTTCTCTCTTTTACTATCAGTCTCTCTGTGTGTCTCTCTCTCTCTCTCCCTCTTGCGTGAAGGCAGTCAGCTTGTTTGAACAAGGAACTGGCCCTGTCGTTTCGGTGTTCAGCTCTGCTAATAGGCCTTTTCGGGGGAGGGAGGGAGAGAGAGAGAGAGAGAGAGAGAGAGGGAGAGAGGGAGGGAGGGAGGGTGGTTCAGAGCCTGGGAGAGAAGGGCAGGTGGAACAGGTAGAACAGCCAGAGGTACAGTCATCTCATGGGGGCCTTTGCTCCTCCCCCTCCGCCTGCACAGCTAACCTGCCTCAACTGCATGGGCCTCAGGGCAACCAATCACACGTTTCACACCTAGCACCAAGGCTCGCCCACTTCTCACAGCGAGCCAATCACCGCCATCCCCTCTCCCTACTTCCCTATAACCACCTCAACACTTCCTGTTCTGCTCCACCCTCCCCCACACCCCAGAGCCTGGTGACTCTTTAACGCAAAACCGTCTCCAAGGAGAAATAACCCGTCTGCTTCGCTGGCTCCTCCCCCGGCGGCACTCATTAACCTGGCGAGGAGTGGCCGTTGTTGTTTCCATGGCGATGTTGGACTTTGAAATAGGAAACTAGTGCGTCTCGCAAAAACGCTTCGTTTTCCTTGAGTAAATATTGTCTTAAAGGCTCAGTCTTCAAGGGAGAAATTGATAAACTGTCCCTGAAGCCACTAAAAAGTTAAGAACACATTTACCCACCGGAACTACACTGCTCCTGTTGAGCTACAGTAGGCTACTTTACTGATGGTAAATGGTATAGAAGAGCCGTATGTTCCCTACAATATAATAAGGCTGTAGAAAGTCAACGACTTCATATTTCACTCCTATGGATATTTAAAACAACAATATAAAAGTATACTTATCGTAGTTACAGTATGTCACACAAGCAGGTTTTAAAACTGCATTCATATGACAATGTGAAATGTCAATACGAAACTTTTTTTAATTAGCCTAAACATAGCGGGTGGTTTTAGACCACACCCATTAGCTCAGATGCGTGTGTGTATTTGCAAGTCGGTGTGTTTCGACAATTCCTTGATGGAAATGCTCTGTCTTACTCTATAAATTAATGTAAAAATGATTGTGTGTGCATATAAGTTTGTATGTATGTGGATGTATGTGTGTGCATATGGTCACTGTTGTTTTTCTGTAAGACACTGTAAGGGCCAAACAGTGCTGTTTGGTAGGTGTAGAGTACCTAGCGGCCAGCTTACTTGCAATCTTGTCCATTCTGGACGATTGCCAGTTAAATGAATGTCATGCAATGCGACACAAAACATATTTTTTATTCTAATTATGTTGAGCCACCCAACCAAATGTCTGTATTCAAAGCAGACAAATAGCCAGACTGTTGTCTGTAACTTACTTAGGTGGGGCCATCTCTCCTGTGGGAGCACAGGCCATATAGCCAACTCCTCTCCATCATGAACTGGTAGCTTTTGGGTTTTCTGTTGTCAATGTTTCTGACCAACTTAATGCCTCACACCCAACCTCCTACCTGGAGGAATGGGGGTTCCCTTTGTCCGACCTCTAACCTTTGACCTTTCCACCATGGTTGAACCAACCAGGAGTGTAAGCCCCCAGCGACTAGGGATGCACTGAAACATTGTTTCACCAAGGCATCGCGATACAAGTCACAATACTGCATAAAACTGCATTGCTGTGATCTATGCATCTATTCATATGAATCATTAATTTACAGAGCAATCCTTTATTTATACATACTTCATAAATACACTTCTTAAAAGTGATGTTTGTTATTCCAATGATCTCGTGTGTCAGCAGGGTAGGGGGAATCACCTCTTTACTACTGGCTCATTCCACGTCTGATGTATGTAGCATAATTGTCAACTGTCTTGTTGGGCGACTTTGTGTTTTACGTCAGGTCCCCCTTGCAAGGGAGATTTTGCTCTCAATGAGGTAACCCAGGTTAAATAAACAAAAACAGTTTTAATCTATGCAAACAGCAAAGTGAACAGACATCACCTTGAGACGTTTGCTCTCTCCAAATTGCGGGGCAAAGGGCAGTGTTGTGCTGTGTTTTGGATCGCTCACTCGTGCCAACAGTCACAGCGTAACTGGGTTAATGATGGAAGTGATGGAGGTGAAACAGGCGATCTTCCATTCACACAGAAAACCCCCGACACTGTGCCGCTGAGAGGAGAACAGCAGAATCAGGATTTTCCCCAAAGCCTGGTCACTCTCCCCCAGTTGAAAAAAATAAAATAAAATAAGTAAATGTATTTCAAGCCGGTGTTCTAGAACTCTGTCGCCTTCTATAAACAGCAGTTCATTTAAGAACATTCTAACCACGCATTCGTGATCTCAACACTGTAAAGGGTTAATTCATTCAGAAAAGGGAATGTTTGCTCCTGTACCCGATTATTTTGGGGCGACTGCAGCTGTACATCCTTAAGCGGTCATTGCACACGCCGATGTCTGCTAGTGCCCTCTACAAATGCATTTCATCACATCCACACACCCAATACCTTAAATATGATTTCGCAGTGTCCCAGGGATTGCTACTTAGAGCAGTTGGAAACTGCTTTGGTTGACTTTCTTTTAATTTAATTGTCATCTTGGTCGGGACCAGAACGAGCAAGTTATAAGTTGGTAGGTATGAGTACTGCCATCTGCTGGATACCTATATTAAATGCATTAAATAAAATCCAAAATGTAACACAGAGCGTGAGGAACAGGAGGGTGACCAATGAAACAGGAAGAGGTGACTGATGGACCATTACAACACATGAACACATATTTGGACTCAGAAATTTCACTCAACCATGCAGGACATATGAATAAACACACCTGAAAACCCAGTAACCCAGACAACCGTAGCCCTTTCTGTGTTTCTTCTCTGTGACTTAATTCACCTTCTCAGAAAGCAGGAACACGAGACGAGGTCAGCGGACAGAAAGAGCAAGAGAGGGAGGAGGTGGCGAGCTTATTGACCAACCTTTCTTTATTTTTATTTCATTTTATTTTTTTTAGTACAGTACTGTTAAACGTTAGTTTCAACATGTTCAATCAGGTGATGGACCGGAGCTCTCAAAGCGGACAAAATAAGCGAAGCTTTAGAGCCGTTACCAAGGTTACCACAACTACGAGGCTGAGATTTCAAGAGCAACCTAGATTTTTATCGTTCATTTTTTTTTTCTTTTTTTTTTAACAGTATGGTGCGACCATACGAAAAAAAA
This sequence comes from Conger conger, assembly GCF_963514075.1. Taxonomy (NCBI): domain Eukaryota; kingdom Metazoa; phylum Chordata; class Actinopteri; order Anguilliformes; family Congridae; genus Conger; species Conger conger. The sequence continues at coordinate 41,274,190 of NC_083768.1, read as the reverse complement.
AGTAAAGCTGTTGTTTCTTTTTTCTTATTTTGTCTTTTTTTTTTTTTTTTTAAAGGAGATTAAAATGAGATACACAACAGATCATTTTCTAGGCACTATAGCACCTCAAAAAATAAAAACACGTAAGTGATCGGATTAAAATGAAAGAAAGAAATCCGTGTTCAACCAGCTCCAACTCCAGCTTTAAAACCAGTTTATTGATGTTTGTCACATGACCCCTCCATCCCACCCTCCCCCTCCCAAAAAAAAACAACAAAAAAAAAAAAAACATTTTGCAGGATACTTGTTTTTTGATTAAACTGATTTCAAATCGCGTCAAAGTGCCTGATTTTAAGTCCTGCTTCGGGTAACCAATCACGTTCCGAGTGGGTGGAGTTTGGGGGGCTGGGTGGGAGGAGTCACCATAGCCAAGGGGGGCGGGCCAGGGGGGGGGTCGGCGCTACAGGGCCTAAGGCGAGAGAGAGGTGGGGGGTTGGTTGGGGGTCCAATGGTCTCATCAGCAAAATATTTGGAATGACAACAGAATAGATATGGTGGGGGGGTGAGTGAGGGGGCGGGGCTGTTGTGCTGCAGTCAGCGAATAGGAAACGGCTACTAAGGGTTGAGCAAACAGGAAATCTTCTACAGCACTTGCAATAAATAGTGAAGTCAAGCAGGCATGAACTCAGGACTACAGAGAGAGGGAGAGAGAGAGCGAGAGAGAGAGGGTGGTGACAGGATCGAGGCCTAGCGAAAATGAAGCCTTTCTCCGTGACTTTTCTAAGAATCCCAACTCTTTTTTTTTTGTCTGTTTTTTTTTTTTTTTTTGCCAAGTAGGTTCTACGCCTCACGCTCGGGAGAGCCCCTCCCCCACTTAAGCAGCTTGAGTGACAGGTCGTCTCGAAGAAAAACGAAACAAAAAACCTCACTTTCTCCTGATTCGCCGAGGCCTTAGCTGGTTCTTGGGGGTGTCATGGTGAGGTGGGGGGGGGGGGGGGGGGTGGTGATGTTTTTTTTTGGCAGTGGAATCTTTCACTCTACAATGGTAGGCCTACCCTCCCCTGCCCCCCAAAAAGAACAGAAAAATAAAATTAATGAAAAGGGGGCACACGTGCAACCCACTTCCCCCCAAAATCAGTGAGAGACGGGGCAGTCTTGAGGTGGGAGAGGGGCGTCAAGACCAGATCATATGGCGGCCTTGTCGGAGGACTAACCAATCATCAGACGAGAAGGATTTGGCGAGCGAATAACGGGGGCAGGGTTTGGGGAACGGGGCGTGGTCTGGGGGGACGGGGCGTGGCACACCTGGGTCGATCTGCGCTTCATTTTGTGATCTTTGTGTCGTTTTTTTTTTGGGGGGGTGGGGGGAAAAATACATTTCTGTGATAACTTTGTCTGCCGCCTCCCCCCCCTCCCCTCCCGAAAAACCACCCGAACCCCACCCCCTGCCCCCCGGGGTGTGGCGGGGTTTAAGAGGGCTGCGAGCCCAGCAGTCTCTCGATGGCGGCGTTGATGTCTCCCCCCGTGGCGATCAGGGCCTGCAGGTTGGCCTCGCGGTTGATGAAGCCCATGGCGCTCAGCTGCTCCAGCTGCTGCTGGAACCGCACCTCCGGGGTCTGGGTCTGAGGGGGTCGGGGGTCAGGGGTCAGGGACACAGACGGGCGCACGCTGGGTCAGTTCACACTTCCACTTTCAACTGCAGTTCACTTTAAAGGTTCAATATGTCACATTTGAATATGTAATATGTAAGGGGGGTTTCAACAGTGTTGTGGTTTGAGTGCGTCTGTTGCTGCAATTCCTCTCTTGACGAAATGACCTATTGTACCTTTAACTGCAACTTTCTCTCTAAATTACCAAATGACTAACTTTACATTTTGTAATAAATGTTCTTGGTCGGGTTTCTGCCAGTGGAGTGCCACATCTTGCAGCAGGCTTTGAGGTACAGTGAGCACCGTAAGTCATTCGTCAGCGACGCGTTTTTTCTGTTATTCCGGTTTTGTCCTGTAATGTAATGTAATGTAATGTAATGTTATGACAATGACAATGAGCAGACTGTCCGCTTTAACTTGAGGATGAACCGTTTAGAAATCATAGAACCTTTTGTACCAAGTCCCCTCCCCCTCCCATTAGTTCAGGCAGTAAGAGCAGTCGTCTGGCAGTCGGAGGGAGGGCTGCCGGTTCGATCCCCCGCCCGGGCTGTGTCGAAGTGTCCCTGAGCAAGACACCTAACCCCCAAATGCTCCTGACGAGCTGGTTGGTGCCTTGCATGGCATCCAATGGCTGTCGGTGTGTCAGTGTGTGTATGATTGGGTGAATCAATTGTACAGTACTTTGGATAAAAGCGCTATATAAATGTCAACCATCGACCACATGGAAACAGCATGGCCCTGTTCCTGTCATATCAACATTGAAAAGATACATTTTCTTTTCCCCCCGGAAGCATTTCACTTTGGCTCAGAATATTGGAGGTGTGCTACAGCTGAAATGAAAAAATGCCACATCAGCATTACTCAGTGAAGATGCGATCGAAAGTGTGCGGAGTTGTGTGGTGCAAGGCCGGCGTTAACGGGGGGGGTCCCATACCGAAGCTCCGCCTCCAGCGAACATCTGTAGCATCTGCTGCATGAGCTGCTGCTGGGCGGGGCTCGTCCCGGGCGCCGCGGGGGTGGGGCCTCCGCCGCCGGCGGGCGTGGTGGGTTCCGGGGCCACGCCCACTCCCACTCCCACTCCCGTGGGCAGGGGGGTCGTGGGGATTCCACCGGGCGCCAGGCTGCAGGGCAAAGGGTTTCAAAAATGGTTTTACTTTTTACTTTTTTTTTTGGTTTTTTTTATCTTCCACTAACTAACAGGGCTCTGCCTAAACTAGATACTAATACACACTGATGCACATGCATGCACATAATCATGCACATAATCATGCACATAATCATGCACATACAGAAACACATCGGATAAGACACAAACTCACAGTGGTGCACGTTTACCGTCTGACACACACGCGCTCTCACACACGCGCTCTCACACACGCGCTCACACACACGCGCTCACACACACGCGCTCACACACACGCGCTCACACACACGCGCTCACACACACGCGCTCACACACACACGCTCACACACACGCTCACACACACGCTCACACACACGCTCACACACACGCTCACACACACGCTCACACACACGCTCACACACACGCTCACACACACGCTCTCACACACGCTCTCACACACGCTCTCACACACGCTCTCACACACGCTCTCACACACGCTCTCACACACACGCTCACACACACGCTCACACACACGCTCACACACACGCTCACACACACGCTCACACACACACGCTCACACACACGCTCACACACACGCTCACACACACGCTCACACACACCACACACACGCTCACACACACGCTCACACACACGCTCACACACACGCTCACACACACTCCCGCTCACCTGGGCATGAGCCCTGGGGCCTCAGTCTGTAGCGTCTGCAGGCCCTGCTGGATCTGCAGTAACGCCTGCATGGCCCGCGGGTTCGTCATCACCGACAGCGCCTCCGGGTTCTGCATCTGAAAGCAGCCAATCAGCAGCTCAGACACAAAGAGCTTGACCAATCACGTCTCACGTTCCATCAGCACTTCAAACAGGACGGAAACAGCCAATCAGCAGCTCAGACACAAACAGGTGAACCAGCCACATCTCGTGTTCCATCAACACATAAAAACTCGACGAAAAAGAGCTCTAAATTGGTTGGGTGCTTAAGCGGACTTGAACCAATCACAGGGTTTTGTAAGGGGGAGCAAAGTCCACACGTTTGGGCTAAGCCAGTGATTAAGATTACCATTTTGTGGAGCACAAAACTCTCAGTCAAAATCCAGAGAAAGAATAATAATTCTACATTTTCAACCAGTGCTACTTTTAAAGTTTTTATTTTTATTTTTAAGTTTTACAAGACAAGGGGAAACCTTGCAACAAATGCAACAGAACCGAAAGAATCAAAGGGGAATGAAAGAAACAGCGGAAGGAAGCTAACAGTAGCAGCAGTAGAAGGAAGCTAACACTAGCAGCAGTAGAAGGAAGCTAACAGCAGTAGCAGAAGGAAGCTAACAGTAGTAGAAGGAAGCTAACAGTAACAGTAGTAGCTCAGTAGAAGGAAGCTAACAGTAGTAGTTCAGTAGAAGGAAGCTAACAGTAGCATCAGTAGAAGGAAGCTAACTGTAGCAGCAGTAGAAGGAAGCTAACAGCAGTAGCAGAAGGAAGCTAACAGTAGTAGAAGGAAGCTAACAGTAACAGTAGTAGCTCAGTAGAAGGAGGCCAACAGTTGTAGTTCAGTAGAAGGAAGCTAACAGTAGCATCAGTAGAAGGAAGCTAACAGTAGCAGTAGCAGAAGGAAGCTAACAGTAGTAGCAGAAGGAAGCTAACAGTAGTAGAAGGAAGCTAAGTAGAAGGAAGCTAACAGCAGTAAGCAGAAGAAAAAGGGCGCCAACAGTAGTAGGCAGTGTTGCACTGGGGGAAGATTTTGGCTGCGACACTCCGGAATGTCTCTTACCTGCTGCAGAAAGACGGGCAGCTGCAGTCTGAACTGTTCCTGCAGCTGGGGGTTCCCAGCAAACAGCGGGTTATTCATCATCACCTGGGGAGACGGATACCATACGGATCATCATCATCATCATCATCATCTTCACCATTAATAATAGCCACTACCCTCCCGCCAAACACACACACACAGTGAACCTTGGCTCTGGTTCCCAGTGTAACATCACTTCCTCTTTCTGTTCCATTTCTGCTGGGTAAGCAGGTGTTCCCACACATCCTGCCCGACTTTTGAGTCAACAGTGTTCCCCACAGGAGACAATGACACACAGAAGCCGAGCGTGTTTGCGTGGAACGTGTTTCTTCAGCCAATCAAACCGGTTTCCCCCTCGGGGGGAAGCGGAAAGGAACACAGTGACATCACGAGCTGCGCAGACCTGCGAGGCCACGTCCGGGTTCTGTGCCAGCGACTGCATCATGCTGCGCATGTAGGGCGCGGACAGCATGTTCTGCATCAGCTGCGGGTTCTCCGAGATCTGCTGCAGCAGCGACTGCATGCCGGGGCTGCTGAACATGCCTGCGCGGAGGGAGGGAGGGAAGGAGAGGAGAGAGAGGGAAGGAGAAGGAAAGGGAAAGGGGGGGGAGAGAGAGAGAGAGACGGAGAGAGAGGGAGGGAGAGGAGAGGGAGAGACAGAGAGGGAGAGAGACAGAGAGAGGGAGAGAAAGTGGTGAGGGGGAAAAAGGGAGAGGGAGAGAGAAAAAAAAGAAATTGCATTATGGGAACAAACATCAAATACACATAGAAGATTAAGGAGTTCAGACCAAGCCAGATTTGTGTCAGGTTACAAATAAGGAGCCAGTGTCAAAACGTTTAACCAGATTAATGGAACATTTCACCGTAAGAAGAAAAAAAAAAAGAAAAGAAAAGCAAATAAAATGGCTGATATTCGACCACAAATCCCTGCCCTCTAAATGATGCGCTGCAGAAGGGCCTGGAATCCCCGGGAAGGGGCCATTTTAGCAGAATCTGCACCACAACACCTGCCGCAGCAGGGCTATTAATACCCCCGTGCGCCCAGGTGAGTCCCTGAGGAGCGCGTCCGGGGGGGGGGCATTACCGTTCCCCAGGCTGGCTCCTCCGAGGCCCAGGGGGTTGGAGACGCTGGGCGTGGTTCCGCTCTGGCCGGAGGTGGAGGAGGAGGTGGTGGTGGTGGAGGAGGAGGTGCCCGTCCCGCCTCCTCCCCCCTCGGCGGGCGCGGCCGAGCCGGGCGGGCCCCAGGGATTGGGCAGGGGCTCGCGGTTCTCCGTCCGGGAGGGCTGCACCCCGGAGCCGTCCGAGTTCCCACCCAGGGCCGAGAACGGGTTGTTCCCAAACTGGAGAGGGGGGCGAGGGGGGTGTGGGAACACACACGGGACTCAGTAAACGTGGGACAATACAGGGTTAACGGCTGGGCATTTTTACGATGAGCTTCGTTTTGTCGTCTTTCTGAACACTGGTGCTACAGAGAGTACTGCTACTACTACTACTGCTGCTACTGCTACTACCACTACTACTACTACTACTACTGCTGCTGCTGCTACTGCTACTACCACTACTACTACTACTACTGCTGCTACTGCTACTGCTACTACTACTACTGCTGCTACTGCTACTACTACTACTACTACTGCTACTACTGCTGCTACTACTACTACTGCTGCTGCTACTACTACTACTGCTGCTACTACTACAGCTACTACTGCTACTACTACTGCTACTACTACTGCTACTGCTGCTACTACTACAGCTACTACTACTGCTACTGCTGCTACTACTGCTGCTACTGCTGCTACTACTACAGCTACTACTACTACTACAGCTACTACTACTGCTACTACGACTACTACTACTACTGCTGCTACTGCTACTACTACTGCTGCTACTACTACAGCTACTACTACTGCTACTGCTGCTACTACTACAGCTACTACTACTGCTACTACTACTGCTACTACTACTGCTACTACTACTGCTACTACTACTACTACTACTACTACTGCGTGGGGGGTACAGACAAGGGACTGGACCTAGGAAGCGGCTTAAACAATAGCATTTGAGGAGAACTTTTAAAATGGTATCTTCTTTTCGACATTTACGCAATTTCATTCTCTAAACCAAGGATGGGCAAGGCAGGTCGTATCCTTTTCTGGATTTCAGAACAAATTCTGCGCTTAATTATTTCATTAGCCCAATCATTTATATGAGCTGTCATGAATAGCCACATTTAGTGATATAAACTGCAGCTGATAAATGTTCCCCTCTTTTTTATTGCATTTTAGCATTTTATTTACGAGTGGCAGTAAAGTCCTGCACAAACTCCCATGCCCGCTCGATACCACGCGCTTATCAGTCCAATGTACAAAATTATATATCTTAAATTATAACCCCAGATGTACAATATTGTTAAAAAACCTGTTATGTACGTTATTATGGGAAACTTCACACAATGGCGGGGATCATCAAATCTGGCCCTCCTATCCAAATCCAGCCCTGGCTTTCTTTTCTCCCAGGTAATTAACCCAACAATGACTGCTACCGATTGGCCAGATTGTCTTCAGAAAGCTGGTAAAGGGAGGGTGGAAAACCGTCAGGTCTCAGCCTTCGAGGACCGTGATTTGATGATCCCTTGCTGATTTCCTCTTTCAGATCGCACATACACAATGTTATCAGTCTGCACCCTAAAGAGAAATTAAATACGCTGTAATAAAATATAAGCAGGTGGGTTGGCCCAACAAATACATTCCAGAGGAGTGTACTTCAAAATACACGGTAATATATCAGACACTTCTACAACGGCCCAGGAGGACCGTGATTGGAGGACCGTGATTGGAGGACCGTGATTGGAGGACCGTAATTGGAGGACCGTAATTGGAGGACCGTGATTGGAGGACCGGGGCTCTGCGCTTTGGGGAGAGCGTAGACCAGCACCCTCCCCCCCCCCGGGCGGGACTGACCTGCTCACGCGCGGCGCTGAACATGGGCTCCTGGATGTCCGTGTACATCCTGCGCAGGGCGTTGTAGCCGCCCGGGATGCTCTCCAGGTTGCTAAGCGCCCGGTCCTGGTTCCGCATCATCTCCTGCATCATGGCGGGGTTCCGCGCCAGCTCCATGGTCTGGAGGGGGAAACATGCGCGGTCAGACTGACTCCCCAAGACTCCCCAAGACTCCCCAAGACTCCCCAAGACTCCCCAAGACTCCCCAAGACTCCCGTCTCAGTTTGCACAGAGCCTGCACTTTGTCAGCCGGCCTCTAGAGGGTGTGTCGTGAGTCTGCACAGGATCTGTGCTTATCATAAGAATAATAAGTCAGAATCAAGCACAACTGACCAATGGGAATGCATGAATAATGAGGTGCAAAAACACCTCCAGCTGTGAGATCTCTCATCTGTGAGTCTCCTCAGACCACCGCTCTACTGCCAACCCAGCCAACACAAAACGTTCCCGTAAAGTTACTGGAATGTTTTGTCAATGTTAGTAACACTGCCACTCCATGGCAGCAATGTTGCGAGAGCATTTTGTGATAGCTGGGATACTTCATCCCCAGGTGACGATGAGCACAGAGTAACTTCTGCTCGCCATGAAGCCCGTAACTCCTAATGCCAGCCCAATGCTCTGAATCACATGCCTCGGTGTGAGCCAATCAGAAAGACACCGATAACATGACTGCTCCACTAATTTTGGGGACCATTAAGTCTCATCATTAGGTCTCAACTGCTTGGAGAGCTACCAGTACTTTCGTTTGGCTCATCCACCCCATTGGACTCACTTATCTCCTGCGCTGAGAACAGTTCTAGCCGCCTAGCCGCCTAGCCCCTCCCCCTCTGACCTCACCTGTCTCATGAGCTCAGGATAGTGTTCTAGCCCCTCCCCTTCTGACCTCACCTGTCTCATGAGCTCAGGCGTTGTGTTCTAGCCCCTCCCCCTCTGACCTCACCTGTCTCATGAGCTCAGGATAGTGTTCTAGCCCCTCCCCTTCTGACCTCACCTGTCTCATGAGCTCAGGCGTTGTGTTCTAGCCCCTCCCCCTCTGACCTCACCTGTCTCATGAGCTCGGGGTTATTGAGCATGTGCGAGATCTCGGGGTTCCTCTCCATCAGCTGCTGCATCTGCGGGTTGGCCACGATCATCTGCCTCATCAGGTCCGGGTTGGACATCATGTTCTGCACCAGCGGGTTCTCCATGATCTGGGACAGCATCTCCGGGTTGGACATGAGCTGCCGCTGCATCTGCTGCTGCAGCTCCATGAAGTTGGCCGAGCCCATGCCCAGGCCCGCCAGGCTGGAGAGGTCGCCGAAGCCCGCTGGGGAGAGACGTCACCCGTTAAACTACATTTCCCACAAACCATCACCCATTAACTACAATATCCACAGACCATCACCCGTTAAACTACATTACCCATAAACCATCACCCATTAACAATAATAGCCATAGACCATCACCTTTTAAAGTACATTACCCACATACCATCACCCATTAACTACAATACCCATAAACCATCACCCATTAACTACAATATCCATAAACCATCACCCATCAACTATAATAGCCATAGAACATCACCCATTAACTATCACAGCCATAGACCATCACCTGTTAAAGTACATTACCCACATACCATCACCCATTAACTACAATACCCATAAACCATCAACGACATCACCCATTAACTATAATAGCCATAGACCATCAGCCATTAACTATAATACCCACAGACCATCACCAAGTAAACTACATTACCCATAGCCCATCACCTCTAAAACTACATTAACAATAGACCATCGCCCGTTAAACTACAATAGCCATAAACCATCACCCGTTAAACTACAATACCCATAGACCATCAGCCTTTAACTACAATACCCATAGACCATCACCAGGTACACTACATTACCCATAGCCCGTCACCTCTAAAACTACAATAGCCATAGATCATCGCCCGTTAAACTACATTACCCTTACACCACCATCAGGTAAACTACATTACACGTAGACCATCACCCATTAAACAACATTAACAGTTGATGGCCCCTGGGCAAAACGAATGAGAAGAAGAAAAAGGGAAAAAGACCAGCACTGGTGTTGCAGATAAAGGCACTTAACCCAAGAAGTGCTAGATTCAACTGTGCTGTTTAACACCACCAAACAGCCTGAACATTATAAACATAATCAATAATCAACGCCATATCTTTAAACAGCTGTGCTGTCTAATTAGGACTATTTTCCTAAATTATACCTAATAAGCAAGTCTACACCCAATATCGCTATAGAAATGCAGAAAGACCTCGATTGCACTGAGAAGACCAGGCTGAGATGCTTCTGATCATGGTGATGTCATGATGTCTTCACACACACACACACACACACACACACACACACACACACACACACACACACACACACACACACACACACACACACACACACACACACACACACACACACACACACACAATCCCGTTCTGTTCAGTCAAAACAACTTTTGTGACCAACGATACCGCTAAATCGACCAAATTACGAATACACACTTTAAAGAGGAGGTTTGTTTGGCTTTCTGGCTTATATTGCAGTGACCACGATCTCTTTGATCTTGGTCCCCGACTTAATTTCTGAAGCTGGCAAACTGGAGGTTATGCAAGGCCCAATCCCACGGAACTGCAAGAGGTGACATTTCACCAATATTACACCGCTGGCAAAAATAGCCTTTTTCATCAGGGTTCTGAGAAGGTGGAGTTGAAAAGGCGGAGTCGTTTTGAGAGGAACTTTTCTTTTTCTAAACTGCAGAGTTTTCCCACTGTATGTGTAGCGGAGCATTCTACTTTAAAATCCCGTTTACATTCCATATTTGCGGCGTTTCGTACCCATTTCCAAAGACTTAATCAGCCAGGTAACAAAACTCTGAATCCCCAAATCAATCTGTGGACCCAGCATAATTTCACAGAGAATACCCTCTAGCAAATAAAGCTGCAACCAAACATTGGGATGCAGAGCTTATCACAGCCAAACCACATAAATATGGTTTTGGTGAAAGCCCGTTAAGAGTCTGTGACCTCATCTCCAGTCCACATACTCTAGACCTGGATTCATTTCTTCTCTCAGAAAGCGTGTTGTTCGGTGGTGGGTCTAGTGGTAGTTACCCACTCAGTCGGTTTGCAGGCTATATGGGTGTTAGTGATGTGGCAGTTATTCAGTAGGGTTGCTGGCTGTGTTGGGGTTAGTGGGTTAACGATGTGGCAGTTATTCAGTAGGTTCGCTGGCTGTGTGGGGGTTAGCACGTTAGCGATGTGGCAGTTACTCAGTAGTGTTGCTGGCTGTGCGGGGGTTAGCGGGTTAGCGATATGGCAGTTACTCAGTAGGTTTACTGGCTGTGTGGGGGTTAGCACGTTAGCGATGTGGCAGTTACTCAGTAGTGTTGCTGGCTGTATGGGGGTTAGCACGTTAGCGATGCGGCAGTTACTCAGTAGGTTTGCTGGCTGTGTGGGGGTTAGCATGTTAGCGATGTGGCAGTTACTCAGTAGGTTTGCTGGCTGTGTGGGGGTTAGCACGTTAGCGATGCGGCAGTTACTCAGTAGGTTTGCTGGCTGTGTGGGGGTTAGCATGTTAGCGATGTGGCAGTTACTCAGTAGGTTTGCTGGCTGTGTGGGGGGTTAGCACGTTAGGGATGTGGCAGTTACTCAGTAGTGTTGCTGGCTGTGTGGGGGTTAGCACGTTAGCGATGTGGCAGTTACTCAGTAGTGTTGCTGGCTGTGTGGGGGTTAGCACGTTAGCGATGTGGCAGTTACTCAGTAGGTTTGCTGGCTGTGTGGGGGTTAGCACGTTAGCGATGCGGCAGTTACTCAGTAGGTTTGCTGGCTGTGTGGGGGTTAGCACGTTAGCGATGTGGCAGTTACTCAGTAGTGTTGCTGGCTGTGCGGGGGTTAGCGGGTTAGCGATGTGGCAGTTACTCAGTAGGTATGCTGGCCGTGCGGGGGTTAGCGGGTTAGCGATGTGGCAGTTACTCAGTAGGTTTGCTGGCTGTGTGGGGGTTAGCAAAGTGGCAGTTACTCAGTCGGTTTGCTGGCTGTGTGGGGGTTAGCGAAGTGGCAGTTACTCAGTAGGTTTGCTGGCTGTGTGGGGGTTAGCACGTTAGCGATGTGGCAGTTACTGTGTGGGGGTTAGCGAAGTGGCAGTTACTCACTCAGCAGGTTTGCTGGCTGTGTGGGGGCCGCTGTGGACCCGCTGCTGTTGGGGCCCGCGGGGGAGGAGGTGACGGCCGGGCTGGGGCTGGCAGGGCTGGAGCTGCTGCTGACCGGGGGGCCGCCCGAGCTGGACGAGGCAGAAGCCTGTGAACCGGCGCCATCTGCTGCTCTGGAAGAACCAGGAAAAAACAAAAATCATCAACAACAGGCCCGGGTCACAAAGTCATTGTTTTGGATTCAAACACCATTCTGTGCTCGATTAATGTTTCCTGGTGCAAATGAGCCAAACAAGAGGACCAGAAGGTGGGGTTGTATAAATTTTTATTTTTTTATTACATACTCAGCAGCCTGTAACCTAGTGGCTAAGGCACATGACTGGGACCCGGAAGATTGGTGGTTGAAGTCTTTAATCCCACATAATCGTCCCCTCAGTTAATATTTGAACCAGGTCTGGAACGACATTGGCTCAGGGGGTAAGAGCGGTCGTCTGGCAGACGGAGGGTTGCCGGTTCGATCCCCCCCTGGGTGTGTCCAAGTGTGCCTGAGCAAGACACCTAACCCATAAATGCTCCTGATGAGCTAGTTTGTGCCTTGCATGGCAGCCAATCGCCGTTGGTGTGCGAGTACGTGTATGAATGGGTGAATGAGAAGCAAGAATTGTACAGTGCTTTGGATAAAAGCTCTATATAAATGCCAACCGTTTACCATTTGTCTGGCCAGAGTAAAGGGACAGTAGAGCAAAACATTGGATGAACAAACAACCAAGTATGAAGAAATGTTATAAAAGGTTATAGAAACATTCCTACTTCAATCTCTTTATGAACAAGTGATGGGGATTCACAAAATGGTTACTTTATAACCTCACAGGTATAACCTGCCACCAAATCTAGCCGTAGCTTATTTTGAAATCCATTTTTATCCTGACAGCATATTCTGCTACCTCCCAACAGTGAATCTGGGAGACGCACAGAGACGCACAGAGACGGACAGAGGAGGACAGAGGAGGACAGAGGAGGACAGAGGAGGACAGAGAAGCACAGAGACGCACAGAGACGCACAGAGACGCACAGAGACGCACAGAGACGCAGGGGAAGAGAAAGGGACATCCCTGCCAAATGGACCCCTCCCTCCCTGGCTATCAATATGGCTGACCGTGCAGCCACCGTCCTAGCACAATTGAGCTCAATGTTTATATTTCACTGTGGAAATACAAACGAAAACTGGGCAAAAAACATGCTCGAACCCCAAAAAAGTGAATACTTGAGGCAAAATAAAAGAAAAGAAAAGAGTGAAACAGTGGTGAGAGGAAAAAACCCCAAGAGGAAAGAGGAACCCAGTCCAAGCTGCACGCTTACTCGTATGCGGTCTTGACGACCAGGTGGACTTTGCGATTACTTGTGTGCGGTCTTGACGACCAGGTGGACCGTGCCCTTACTTGTGTGTGGTCTTGACGACCAGGTTGACCGTGTTCTTACTTGTGTGCGGTCTTGATGACCAGGTGGACCGTGCCCTTACTTGTGTGTGGTCTTGACGACCAGGTTGACCGTGTTCTTACTTGTGTGCGGTCTTGATGACCAGGTGGACCGTGCCCTTACTTGTGTGTGGTCTTGACGACCAGGTTGACCGTGTTCTTACTTGTGTGCGGTCTTGATGACCAGGTGGACCGTGCCCTTACTTGTGTGCGGTCTTGATGACCAGGTGGACCGTGCCCTTACTTGTGTGTGGTCTTGACGACCAGGTTGACCGTGTTCTTACTTGTGTGCGGTCTTGATGACCAGGTGGACCGTCAGGCCGTCCTTGATGCCGTGCTGGTTGAGCGTGTCGCCATCCTTCAGGATCTTCCCGGCGAAGATCAGCACCAGCTGATCCTGCTTGGCCTTGAACCTCCGGGAGATCTCCTCCTTGAACTGCCGCGGGGGACAGGGGGAGGAAGGGTTACGGTTGGGCCCTGCACAGTTACGGAAGTCTCACCCGAGACCAAACACTGGGGACACCGTTCAGATTAAATCAGCCATCATCAAATCAGTACCTCAAATCTAACTCTGGCCCTGGTTCCTTTCTCCCAGGTAATTAGCTGAACAATTAGTTCTAATGACTGGCCAGTTGGTCTTCACACCTGACTCTCAGGTAAAGGGAGGGTGGAACACCAGCAGTCCTCAGACCACGAGGGCCGTGATTTGATGATCCCTGGATCCCTCCAAAAACAATTAGTACAAAAAACATGTACAGAGATCACCCCCTTCACAGCCTGCATAGCTTCACGGCTAATATGTCATATCACTACATCTCCCAGAATGCCACTCTGTGCTGAGTATCTTCAGGTCTAATGCCGCAGACCAGGTATCTCGGAAACTTGTAATTACGACCTTCTGACCAGGAAAGATTGCTGGAACAGCACGTTAGCTTGTAATTGCGAGTCAGAAAGTCAGGTATAATTTCTCAGCTCCGACTTGCCAAGTACAAGTCGCTGGAATACACAGTAACGGCAAAGAGTTAACTCCAAAATACAATTTACACATAATATTTTAATGTTCCCAACAAACAGTTGTGGAGGTTATGGTACTTTAAGCTTGCGACATCTTATTGCTAGGTGCTAACGGCTGCTATGAGGTATCAACCGGAAAGCTCCCAGCCCTTAAACTCCAACCTCCCAAGTCAGAGCAATGAGTTGCAGAGTTCAACTGCGTGCAACCCACTAGCCCAATAAGAACACGAACAAGATCAGTGAAACGGCAAACAGGTAAGCAACAGGTACAGCTGAATCGGAGCCCCAATTCCCAGCCAACACATAATGTTCTCAAAACATTACTCGTTATAACCTTGCCGCTACATGACGGCAACGTTGCGAGAACGTCTTGCGATAGCCGGGCAAGGACGCTGACGCAGGAGGTTATCTCAGTCCCACATCAGTGGAGCAGGCCAGCCTCCAGGGCTGAGCTGACTGCGGTACCCAGGTAACACGGGGGAAACGCAGCCTAACAAGGCAGCCGTCTCTGGAGCCTGACAGAGCGGGGGAGCTGGGGAGGGGGAGAGGATGACGACAGCCAGACCAACAGGAGAAAAGGCTCCACCTTATTCACACGAGACCAGTTTCCCCCCTCAAGACACTGCCGAATCATACATCTCCACCCATGTTACGGATTCAAATTAACGTAATCAGCGGGTCTATCCGTACACTACCTGCCGATCAAACAAGACCTGTAAATCGTGAACGACTTTTTATAATGTCAATACCTGCAGCAGGTGCCTAACATACAATACACATGTAAAGCACAAGAGCATTTCAGTAAAACCATTCATGAAATTTCCTTTAGCAAACAACTGTAGCAGCTACACATAGCAATGCATTTTGCTTGCTGGTGAGGCCAATTGCACATTAGCCTTCACTGAGATGCACAAAGCTGCTTGAGTGGAGAGAAAACACTGGAAAAGACTGCTCAAAATCAGTAGACGATTTAACAATTTATAGGTAGCAAGCCAGATATGGAATAGTGCAATACATAGCAATCACTAAAGAGAAAAAATTGTGAAATTGTTATGGCCAGTGCAGATTCATTCTGATGTCTGGATATAACTTGAAAACCATTTTCTAACAGACATTTCATGATCCTGCCATATGGAACTGATTACCCCATCCCGTGAGTACTAGGCCACCCCATAAAAACAAAAGGATACAGATTTTGAGCCATGAAAACCAGTGGCGGGATACAACCAATTAAGGGCAGTATGACCAGGAAATAGTTCATTAATACAGGCCAGGCCAAAGTCCCTTTAGCAACACATCCTTAGGATGCATGTTGCGTTGAAGCTCCCTTAACCCAGCATATATTGATAAACACGTACCAGCTATTGCTACTAGGGTAATCAATATGCCCCCGATTTCATCCTAGGGACATGTTCTCTTTTTTAAACTAATTAAGTTTGAATGCTGGCGTAAGCAAGGTTGACACAGGTCATGTCCATAATGAGCACCTGGAACCTTCCAACAGGTCAATTGACTCGGGACTGAATTACCCCCGAGGTGGGTAGAAAAGAGACGCATGCCTTGCGAGACCTCTGGAAAGCTCGTTCTGTATGAACAGGGTCTTTGTATCGCGTAGGGTCCTGTTTATGTCCCAGAAGGAACGATTTGGTTAAATCTATCACAATATTTCATGGCAACGATATATTATTTTTTATTAACACAGCAACTATTAGTACAATCTGCTCAATGGGGGCAAAACGCATAACTTCCGATGCGATGTTTATCACCAGAAAGTGCATTTTCTCTTCACAGGTAGCTAAATCATCCACAAATCTATCTATGTGATATGCGTTAGCGGTTGGCTATCTAATTCGTTTATTAGCGACGGTGTTAGCTACATTGTACCATACTGTGACATATCCAGTCAGAACACTCTCCTGCCGCATAACCAGACATCTAACTTACCCACCGTGGCCTCGCATATGAAATCTCAACATCATCCACTTAAGACTCAAACCGATTCAGGTTCTCAAAGCTGACAACCGAATGATTTCACTTCAACGGGGACCTGGATACACATTTAAACTGAGTTGGGATAGGGCACAGGACAGCATCATGATCTTATCTCGCGTTAGTCAGCTAACCGTGTAACCGGCAACCAAATACAGGAAAAACATACAAGGTTGTCATCCTTCGAAAACCACTCATGGGACCTGGGTAGCAGTGGATAGCTTGTTAATAAATACTAATTAGATCACCAAACCCACCTAAAACGAATGTCCACTAGTTAGCCAGTAATGTTAACTAGCTGTCCGGAGGAAACTGGTAGCCGGAGGCTGAGTTCCGCAATGCAAAGCTAACAGTTTGATAGCTAGCTGGCGGCGTTCTGCGTACAAAATCCGGCTTATTAAACAAGACAGCAGCGTCAGCCACAAAACCGGGTCATATTTGGGACACGAGAAAACCCGCAGCTAAGGTTAATGACCGGATTAAAAAAAAGATTTGTCGGCGAGCTTCGCTGGAATGTCGAAAGTGACGAAATCCTTTTGGCGCATTCAGGCCTAAAAACGTTGCTTTAGCAAAGTGCGCTAGCGAGCTAACCATGTCCCAACAGTGGTTCTTCCAGAACATTCAAGATGTTCCCGCTGTGCCAGAAAATAAGATTGCGGCATCAAAAGACGCTTCTAGAAACTGCCATTTGTCAAAATACGTGGGTTAAACAACTCCTCAACAAACATTATTTTAGTAAGCTATGGTGTAGATTATAATCAACACCAAGTTAATGGGTAGAACGCCACTAGCTAGCTGCCCATCGATGTCTAGTGGCTGGCTAACTAGGCTAGTCAAGCTAGCAACATCGATCGCACATGACTGGAGTGTGGGCTCCAGTCGGCTTTTAGTTTCATAGACTGAATGATTACAATCGTGATCGCAAATACGGAAATATGTTTTGTTCTCAGTATCCATCTTCTTCCCTTATGTTTCAGTTACCGTTTTAACTATTTTATAACTGGGGTTAAATCCATGCCACTGATCTTTAGGCGTTTACGCTTAGCGTAGCTAACTAACGTTAGCTAACTGCTAACAGGCGAGTCAGCCAGGGGTATCTCACGGCCAGGCTGGGCAGGGATCACGATCAGAAGATACGCATGCAGCGGATTTAATTGTTGTCGCGACCAAACTGACCTGTGTGACTGAGGCATCCTCTGAGATGGCGATTTCCTCCTTATCCTTTGGAGTTTTGACTGTGACTTTGATTATTGTCCCCTCCGAAGCGGTATTTTTATTATTGTTGTTATTCACAGGCTCTACGCCGCCGTTGTCCGCCATCTTTACTCCTCCTATATTCACTGAGTCACTGACAAGAAAACCAAAGTGGGCAAGAGCTAATAATATTCCCCGCGCTAGCTAACCCCGTAGATCCACAATATACATTTAGGAATGGGGGGCTCTAGAGGCGTGGTGGTGTATCTGCGCTTCAAGTATCATAAAGCCTGACAAAAAAAACTTTGCTAAAGCGTTGTTTCACCACTATTGCTGACCAGAGATCAACAAATTAGTCCCATTCCAATGGAGAGTAAACGAAAAAGACAAAGAAAATCGTTTATGTTGTATATTACCCACATATATACCCCATTTGATCGATTCTTAAAAAGTAGTTTTCAAACACAATCAGTTTCGAATTGAATTCTATTTCAGAATGAAAGTTATTTTGATTATTTTCAGGATTGTGTGTATTTTCAGGATTAACTCTCATGATTTTTCTGTCTCACAACGCAGAATTAGAAGCAAACGTCTTGAAAATTCGTACATTCAAAATCTCAATATCACTCGAACTTTCTTTTCTTTAATTTTCCTGAGGACAGTTTGGCACTTTCCCAAGCAGTGGTCTTAACCCAAATTGCTTTATTAAGAAATAAATATCCGGCTTTTTACACTTATGCAACCAAAGCTAGTTCAGTTTCAGACTTGCATTATCTCTCTGAAGAATTTCATTACTATTAATTAGACAAATTTGTTATGCTTGGAGAGTGTTTTATTTGGGTCATTTTCTGTCCAAATCTAGACAAAACTGGCTGGAAGCATTTTGCACATGACTCAAGCAAACTCATGTATGTCCCTTTGAGAAAATGTGAAATGTGAAATACAATAGTCTATTGTCCTTGAAAGGTAATATTGTTGGATTTTGTTACAGAATGACAAGAAAGCACAATTAGGTCAGTGAAAAATATCATATAATAGAGTGTATATAGTGCAGGGGGGATATGTGAAATAGGACTTAAAATAGATAATGACAATAGCTTTGCTATAGTTGAAAAAAACCCTGAATGATTTGTTTGAGTGGTGTTTGGAACAGTGGAAGTGTAATGACACCAAGAATGACAACATTCTGACATGGCAACATGACTCTGAATGAACATATTTCAGAGTAAATATTTTTCAGAATATGGGCACCTTCCCCCAGACTCCACCAATGACTCTTGTTCACTATCTACAAACTGTACCTATTAACTCTGGTTCACTTGTTACATTACATTAAATTATTGGCATTTGGCAGACGCTCTTATCCAGAGCGATGTACAGTTGATTAGACTAAGCAGGAGACAATCCTCCCCTGGAGCAATGCAGGGTTAAGGGCCTTGCTCAAGGGCCCAACGGCTGTGCGGATCTTATTGTGGCTACACCGGGATTAGAACCGTCAGCCTTGCATGTCCCAGTCATTTACCTTAACCACTATGCCCAGGCCGGGATTCAAACCCAGGACCTCTGAGGCAACAGTGCTACTCACTGAACCGCCTCATCCCACTAGGCAAAAGTCAGATCCTGTAAATCATATGGCTCATATTATAATTAAAGACATAAAGGGGCTTGAAGTCCAGATGTGGATGTGGTCTCTATTTCTCCCACTGTTTTGGAGGCTGTGTGGTGGTCCATCCGAAAGGTAGTAGTTCTGCGCTGGATTACACAACTCCAGTCCAGTCTGTGTGCTGGTTTTTGCTCCAACCAGTTACCTTAGTTTTTTAGTATGCTTTTAGTTTTCTGGCAGCACTATGAACTACTCCTGTAATTCAGCACAGAAAAATCATTAGGATATGCTTGCAGACTGCAGCTGTAGCAGATGTGTATACAAAAGCCAGATCAAGATATGATTGAACCAATACAATAATTAAGAGCAGAAGTTGGCACAAAATCCTGAAACGGATCGGCTCTTGTTGTTCACCCCTGACGTAATCACTTTGTCTTGTAATAAACAACAGGTCTCTCCTTTTTTTAGGAAATCTGTGGCAGACTCACGGCAGAGCTTAACCTAAATAATTTGCAACGGGACACGGGAATGCAAAAAAAGATCTAGGATCAGAGGTCCTCAATCCCGATCCTAAACGACCTGATTAAGAAACAGCATTTGTGAACAGAAGATGGTATGTTTGTCACAAAAATGTATGAATTATTTAACTGGCTATTCCGAAGCGAGCAGTGCACGTTTATTAAAATGAAAGAAGTAACCATTGCCCTGGATGTCAGGGTCTGGGAATACAGAATGTAGTGCTTGCCTAAAATCTTCAGAGTAATTTTTTTTGTTAGCTGTATTTACAGGAAATTGCGTTGGTAGGCTATCGGTATGGTAGGCAGTCGATTTGCGTTGCTGCTAAAAAGAAATACTTGACTGATTTGTCATACTGAGAACGCACTCATGTTTCAAGCGGAGCCGAATCACGAGGATCCAAGTAGAAGGGAGGAGAGCGGACACGTCCAAACAGAGAACTCTGGGATAGGCTCCGCCTCCAGTGAGCGAACTCTCTCACTGCGCATCACTTCCAGTAACTGTGGGGGGATTTAAGGACAACTCCTGGACGCTAATTCCTGACACTCAAGGAGCCGCTTGTCATAATATCAACACAAGACACAAGACCAGAGAAGGTGAGTGAAACGTGTGTCGCTGGCTAGCTACGTATGTGTGATCAACGGATAGCCGTAAAGTCAGACAGACAAGACAGGCAGGCAGGCTAGACATTTCGGCGCAGCTTTCGTTAAAAGTTTGTCTCCGATATCATCTACTTAGCTACGTTATTATGTATTCGTGGACTGCAAGGTTTTATTTTGGACGAATCTTTGTGTTGCGCTACGGATCCACGACTAAACTGCCATGGAAAAATCGGGTTTCCCTTTCTGTAAAAACGTAACAAATACGTAGGCCTAATCTATGATTAGTGCCGTTATTTTAAAATATTATGTTGATGTTATTTTAAATGCATAAAGATTGAACTTAACTTTGCTTGCTGTATACTTCTACATTACATTTATTTAGCAGACGCTTTTATCCAAAGCGACACAAAACGGTGGCCATGGAACAAACAACCGAACACGGTCAGGAACATACAGTGGGGCAAAAAAGTATTTAGTCAGCCACCAATTGTGCAAGTTCTCCCACTTAAAAAGATGACGCATGTAATTTTCATCATAGGTATACCTGAACTATGAGAGACAAAATGAAAAAAAAAAAATCCCGAAAATCACATTGTCTGATTTTTAAAGAATTTATTTGCAAATTATGGTGGAAAATAAGTATTTGGTCAATAACAAAAGTTCATCTCAATACTTTGTTATGTACCCTTTGTTGGCAATGACAGAGGTCAAACGTTTTCTGTAAGTCTTCACAAGGTTCACACACTGTTGCTGGTATTTTGGCCCATTCCTCCATGCAGATCTCCTCTAGAGCAGTGATGTTTTGGGGCTGTCGCTGGGCAACACGGACTTTCAACTCCCTCCAAAGATTTTCTATGGGGTTGAGATCTGGAGACTGGTTAGGCTACTCCAGGACCTTGTCATGCTGAAAGACCCAGCCACGTTTCATCTTCAATGCCCTTGCTGATGGAAGGAGGTTTTCACTCAAAATCTCACGATACATGGCCCCATTCATTCTTTCCTTTACACGGATCAGTCGTCCTGGTCCCTTTGCAGAAAAACAGCCCCAAAGCATGATGTTTCCACCCCCATGCTTCACAGTAGGTATGGTGTTCTTTGGATGCAACTCAGCATTCTTTCTCCTCCAAACACGACAAGTTGAGTTTTTACCAAAAAGTTCTATTTTGGTTTCATCTGACCATATGACATTCTCCCAATCCTCTTCTGGATCATCCAAATGCTCTCTAGCAAACTTCAGACGGGCCTCGACATGTACTGGCTTAAGCAGAGGGACACGTCTGGCACTGCAGGATTTGAGTCCCTGGCAGCGTAGTGTGTTACTGATGGTAGCCTTTGTTACTTTGGTCCCAGCTCTCTGCAGGTCATTCACTAGGTCCCCCCGTGTGGTTCTGGGATTTTTGCTCACCGTTCTTGTGATCATTTTGACCCCACGGGGTGAGATCTTGCGTGGAGCCCCAGATCGAGGGAGATTATCAGTGGTCTTGTATGTCTTCCATTTTCTAATAATTGCTCCCACAGTTGATTTCTTCACACCAAGCTGCTTACCTATTGCAGATTCAGGCTTCCCAGCCTGGTGCAGGTCTACAATTTTGTTTCTGGTGTCCTTTGACAGCTCTTTGGTCTTGGCCATAATGGAGTTTGGAGTGTGACTGTTTGAGGTTGTGGACAGGTGTCTTTTATACTGATAACGAGTTCAAACAGGTGCCATTAATACAGGTAACGAGTGGAGGACAGAGGAGCCTCTTCAAGAAGAAGTTACAGGTCTGTGAGAGCCAGAAATCTTGCTTGTTTGTAGGTGACCAAATACTTATTTTACCGAGGAATTTACCAATTAATTCATTAAAAATCCTATGATGTGATTTCCTGGATTCTTTCCCCCCATTCTGTCTCTCACAGTTGAAGTGTACCTATGATGAAAATTACAGGCCTCTCTCATCTTTTTAAGTGGGAGAACTTGCACAATTGGTGGCTGACTAAATACTTTTTTGCCCCACTGTACATCCAGTACTCAAGGTAGATAGCCCAAGTCTGTAACTACCATACAAAGACATCTACGACTTCGGGAAATACAGTATTGAGACAAATACAAATGATGAAGTCCTAGATTAAGGTACAAAATACAAGGGGCTAATGCAGTGTTTTTCAACCTTGGGGTCGCGGAATTCAAATGGGGTCGCCTGAAATGTGTAGTAATTGATAACATTTTTTATTTTTTTTTAATCAAGCCTTGTAGCTTACCTAACTGTACATGTATTTCCTGATCAGGGAAAATAAAATGTCACTTTGTGCACTAATCTGGCTACTCTGTATTTGCAACACAGTATAACAAACATGATCAATAACTAATTCAATAAAAAATAAAAAAAAGTCTCTGGGGTCGCCAAAAATTTGTGATGTCAAAATGGGGTCACGAGCCAAAAAAGGTTGGGAACCACTGGGCTAATGCTAGACAGGTGAAAAAACAAGTGGCAATAGATTAGGGGACTCCTGCAAAGGAATTACGGTACAGTGGGAAGAGTCTTCAGACCACAGCCTCCAAGACACTGTGACCATAGTAGGGACCATATCCACATCCCTGCCATTCACGCGGCTGACAGGATGAGCAAGTCGGCCTGTGGTGAAGTGGGTGTGTATGGCTGAATAATGACCTGTGAGTAGGGAGGTCTTGTTGGCTGCAGCATAGGCCAGGGTCAGAACTTTGAATCTGATCCTGGCAGCAACTGGTAGCCACTGCAGTGACTTTAGCAGGGGCGCGACGTGTGAAAACTATGTCGACGTGTGGGTGACATGGCTCAGGCAGTAAGAGCAGTCGTCTGGCAGTCGGAGGGTTGCCGGTTCGATCCCCCGCCCGTCGGTGTGTGAGTGTGTGTATGAATCGGTGAATGAGACGCATCAATTGTACAGCGCTTTGGATAAAGGCGCTATATAGATGCCAACCACAAAACCACGGAAAACAAGTCCGGGCCGCCACATCTCAGCCATGATGATGAACTCAGCCACAACTCCCATGTTGGTGCACTGAATTGTTCCTGATATTTTACGAATAAACAAAGACTGAATTCTTCTTGCTGAATTAATCTACTGGCACCAGAGCTTAGCGAAGTGTGTAACTAATAACCCACATACACCCCAACTCCCATCTTGATGCACTGGACAGAAGGCTTTTTCCTGAATGCTGGTATTGAATAGAAATGTAATCCACGCTGACCCCTCTCTTCTCTTCCCCCCAGACGGGGCCCTGCCACGATGCCTTTATCCATGACAAAGGGTGATGGCTTCACAGTCTACACTGTGACCTCTGACCCCGGAAGCAAACTGCCCCTGCTGTGCCAGGTTTTCACCTCCTTGTGCTGCAGTCCTGTGTGCATGGTGTCCGGAAGGCTCCGGAAGCTCATGGCTGGTCCCCAGTCAGCATTAGCAGTGAGTCCCACGCGCCCCGCCTTATGACGCTGGCTTCCCCTGTTTGTTTCAGTACATACTGTTCCATCCGTTATTTATGCACCTTGAAGAGTTCTTCTGTTTTCTTCTTAATTAAAATCTGGTTATTTGGGTGTCTCGGTGGCGCAGCCTGCAGAGCACTGACCGCATGCTCATTGTGAGCCGCGACGTCAACGGTTCGAATCCGACCGTCTGACAATTTGTCGCATGTCTTTCCCTCTCTCTCGCCCCCCCCCATTCTTCCTGTCTCTATATACTGTCGAATAAAGCTGGAAAAAAAGGCCTATAAAAAAAAAAAAAACAAAGAAAAAAAATAAATAATCTGGTTAGTTGCTGCAGATTCCAGTTGTATTTCCGGAAAGAAAAGGGTCTTGTCGAATTTGATGGTGAAAGACAAAGTTTAGCTCTTTATTTCTTAGTTACAAATCCTGCGTGGTATTTTGAGCGTCTTCAGTCCAACACAAAATTCTCAATGAGAATGGCACAGTACAATGGAATGGTACAACTTTTCTACCATTGGGCTAGCCAGTATAAAAGGCTTGTGTGATAATGCACTCCGAGCTCAGATTTACCTTCATATTTTATGCTCTTCCATCCTGGCTAGATCATTGACTTTTCACATATTATAATTTCTGTCTCTTTACTCTTAACAGTTTGCATTCATACCTGGTTGTGTATGTATGTGTGTTTTTCCTGGTCTATGAAGCACACAAGGCACTAAACTACTGACTTAACTGGATTAAGAACTACAAGATTTGTAGCTCTCCGTCCAAGAGTTCAACTTCTGCATCTTCTTCACTGCACACCTGACGAGCTCTCGCTTGATTAAATAATCTGTTGAGTTCAGAGCTTATAGATCAGCGGATATGATATTTTCTGATATAACTCATGCCTTTCTTCATCTGGTTTTCTCCCCCCAGACGGTGCAGATCATGGCGGGGCTGCTTACCCTCGGCCTGGGAGCGGTTCTTCTGAGCGTGTACAATGGCCCGTATTACATACGCCATGTTTGTCCTCCGTACTGGTCGGGTGGAATTGTGAGTCTTCCCTTGTGACTTTGCATGGATCAGTTATATTATGTTGCCCAACCCTGTTCCTGGAGATCTACCGTCCTGCAGGTTTTCACTCCAACCCTAACAAAGCACACCTCATTCAATAGCAAGAGCAGGGCTGCCAAACCCTGCTCCTGAAGATGTAGGCTTTCACTCCAACCCTAAGAATGCACACCTCTTAATGTTAATTTAAGTTACTTTAAAGTGAACAGAAGTATCGTTTTGGTGGATGAAAATGTTGTGATTTCCCTAAGCAAGAATAATTTCTTCTCCTTTGACAGTTCATTGTCTCTGGAATATTTTGCCTTTTTGCTGAAAGGTTTTCCAGCCCTTGTTTGGTAAGTAATCCAGCTGGTTTGCACTTGGAATGTGCCACCTCCCTCCACACAAAGTTTTAATCAAATGTTGTTGATCGTCTCGTAGCTGTTATCTAGCCTGAATATATGTAAATTAATTTAGAAATTTCACTTGACATTTCTCGAAGCTTCTAGAAAAATGTTTACTTATTCGCATGTACTGCACTAGTCACACACCACGGATCAAACCTCTTTTACATTATATTACATTACATGTCATTTGGCTGACGCTTTTATCCAAAGCGACTTACAGTTGATGTAGACTAAGCAGGACATGTACCTTAACCACTATGTTACAAGCCCCGCCCGGTTCTTGGTGCATGGCATATGTTAGCCAATGACATAGACCCTGAAGCGGAGGTTGTTCGCCCTGGTGAACGCTCTCCTCTGATTGGCTCCTGCAGGTGTGCACGACGGTGGCGGTGAATCTGGTCAGTGCGGTGATCGCAGTGGCTGCCATCGTGTTGTACTCCGTCGATGACGGGCCGAGGCTAGCGGATGTGTGCTTGACCTTTGACCCCACTGTGAGGTCTCACTATGACCGTCCCTACGACGTCACGAGGTCGCCCGAACAAAGGAACATCAGCGAGAGCAACTTCCGGCTTTGCCAGATGTACAGGAGTGCCACGGTGGTGGGTGAAATTCAGTACATTTCAGTATTTTCCCTGAGGGGGGAAAAAGGGTCACTTTTTGGGGTGCTCGAAAAATGGGCCCACTTATGACGGTGGGCTGCATACTCGTTCGAGGGAAGGATGGGGCAGAAATGAGGATGGGGAGAAATTAGGATGGGGCAGAAATGAGGATGGGGAGAAATTAGGATTTCCAGGTGGAAAAGTTTGTTTGCTGCAGTTTCTAGTGATAAGCTGACGTAGCGGTTCGCGTACACCAGTTTCCACTCACTATAGGCCTTTACGTTGCCCGAGGTAAGTTGGGTATGTCCGTAAGGCCTTGTGGGGCGCTGTGGATGCTCCTGTCTTGAGTGTTGAGAGCAGGGCGTGACACAGTTGCAGGAGCCAGAGGCCAGCCGAGTGCGGGAAAGGGCAAAGAGAGTCAAAGAGAGTCAAAGAGAGTCAAAGAGAAAGTCCAGAGAGGGTGCCTTGCTCTTATACTGTGAAAGTGTATTGCTCCCACCGTTACGGTACTGGCTTAACCGTAACTAGACGTCATGCCGGGGTTGGGTGGAAGTCGCGGAATTGTCATGTGGGATTGTGGGAAATGTAGTTAAGTTGTCCCTGCAGATGTTTGAGATGCCTGCTTGGAAGGTTTGATCTGACCTTCATGATCTGACCCCCCCCCCCCCCCCCAGCCTGTAGTGTTCGGCGTGAAGGTGCTGCTGGTGGCCTTTGCTGCTCTCCAGTTTTGCATCAACATCAGTGAGGCGGTTCTGGCCATAAAGGCAATGAAGAAGAACAAGCGGGAGGTAAGATGCCCCAAAACACAGGGTAGCCATCTTGTGTCATTAGCTGCTGCCTACGTGTGTGTGTGTGTGTGTGTGTGTGCACATGGGGGTGTGTGTGCATGTGTGTGTGTGTGTGTGTATGCACCTGGGTGTGTGTGTGTGTGTGTGTGTGTGTGTGTGTGTATGCTTGCTATAACTGACTTGCTGGTCTGGTCTTGGACTGTATCTTAAAGCAGGACCCTGATGTTCAGCAGCCACTCATGGAGGAGGTGACAGCCAATCCCGTTGCTTAGAGGAAGCCACGCCTTAACGACTGCCACCAATCACCTTTCCCTGTGCATGAGAACTGCAGCACTGCTATACCACTATAACATAACACTAAACTTGTACTAAAGTGCTTCTGTTCTACTCTAAACTAGATTAATTTCTAGGAATTTCTTCTTTGGGTACAGAAGATAACTAATCATTGAAAAAAGTTGCATGATAAACTTAAAGGGATTTTCTATGACTTTTCTATATCTTATTTATTTTGTTATGATTAGACCCAGACAGCAGTTCTGCCTGTGCATTTGTTGAGAGCATAGCTCTCTA
Source organism: Conger conger (assembly GCF_963514075.1). Classification (NCBI taxonomy): domain Eukaryota; kingdom Metazoa; phylum Chordata; class Actinopteri; order Anguilliformes; family Congridae; genus Conger; species Conger conger. Next base: position 41,247,233 of record NC_083768.1, on the reverse strand, counting down.
TTGGCTCTTTCTTTGTTTGAGAACGTTTGCTGTTGAAGAAGGCAGCCGAAACGGATCTGCCTGTGGAATGAAATAAACGGAAATATGTTGAAAATATGCTTGCACTTTTCATCATTCTTCAGAGAGTGGACTTCCATGCACCCTTTGTTTTTGTGGAGGTTCGACACACCGTGGTCACCGCTGATGTAATCAGAAATGAAGTTTGTCCTGTAAACGGACCAGAGGAGTGGAGCTGGAAGGGCGGTGTATTGTGAACAGGTGGCTCCATTCCTGGGAGGAGGAGCCAGTCCATGGTTTAGTTGTTGCCCAACACAAAGCACCTGCATGTTGTTTGTAGTTAAGAACAGCATTAAACCTTGCATCTCCATTCAGCTGGGGGGAAGCATCCCTAAGTAAAGAGATCCTAAAAGACAGAGCTGCCTTTGAGTTCTGGAGAACTTGTTTTGGAGAACTAAACTGATTGAGGACTTCTCCACTCTTTTCCTGTCCTTGCTCCTGATGCGGAAGTCGATTGAGGTCCACCAACCTTAAGGACATTCCAACCGCTTTAACGGCTCCTTCTAGGAACGAAAAGTAGAAATTAGGAACTCTCAGTCTTTCCTTTGAGCAGGTTCCTGCCGAGGTCCTCCCTGACGGCTGAAGGCATCCTCTACGGTCCGCCCGGGGGAAGCAAGTCCGATGAGCTCCAGTGTCAGTGGATGATCATTCACATCACCGAGCAGGTCCTGCGGGAGACGAGGAACATCAATGTCTACCAAAAAACAACCGTAGACCTGGTCATTCTCCAGAGGAGGACTGTTGTTGGACTGTTGTTGGACTTCCATAAAAATAAGACCCTGGCTAGAAAGAAATGGGGGGGTGGATCACCCCCACTGCCCTAGAGGGGCATTTGGTCCTCAGGACCTGCTCTAAACCTGAGCAAAATGGACCTTCTTTTTCTTTACATTTGTGCCCTTTGTGAATTCTAAATCCACTTTCCCCTTTGGTTTGTAGTCTTTATTGATTTTGTTATGTTTTGTCAATTTTTAATGTTTTATTAATTGTAATGATTTTATGGGGACTTCTGCACAGTACTGTGCAGAAGTCTTAGGCACCCTACACTTTATTATATATGTGTAAAAGCTTTTGTGTAAATATTCATTTTCAAAAAGATTAAATTTTACAGACATTTTTGTATTTAATTTTAAAAAGTATTACTGTAAGCAATTGACTACTTTTTACATAAAAACTTGATCAAGGCTGTCTGAGATCAGAAGCAAAGAGCCAACCAAAGTCTGCAGAAGAACTATGGCAAGTATGGCAACATGCTTGGAACAACCTCCCTGCTGATTGTCTTAGCCAACGCTGTCCTGCAGTTCTAAATCTCAGAGAAGTGATGCAGTTTTAACGCCGAAGGGTGGTCACAAGAAATATTGATTTGATTCAGTTTCGAACTATTCTGCCAAATTACTAAAATGTATAGTATGTTTATTTATGACCTTTCACTTAATTATTTTTGAAAGAATCTTATCTGTACAGAATGCTGTACAGGTGCCTAAGACTTTTGCACATTACTGTATATGTATATATGTATATGCATATTTTCCAATGGTTTTGTAGGCAATGATGCTAGAACAAACTAAGCCAAAGGGCTGTTATCAATCTACTGTATAATGAGCTATTGCCACCTTTTGTAATTGAGAACCTCCCATATCTACCCACTGGTACTGTATACACGTATAGAATTTATCCCAAAGACAATATATTAAATCTGTTATATATCTGGTACAGTGCTTGTAATGTACCAAAAAAAAAAAAAAAAAAAGATATTATCATTGTAAACACAAAATATTTCACAAACCGTACACAATATGCAGATGTCCCATCCATTTAATTAAAATCCCATCCAAAGCATGTTAAAACTTCACCCCGGGCATTGCCACGCCCGCAAAGTTTTCGACTCTCATATCCACAATTCATAAAAATAAATCTTACTAATTGAGGAGCGGGGAAAAAAGTTTCAATGTGAAAAGTATTTTTTAATGACCACTTTCAGATATATGCACATTTCTTTTCAGTGTTGGAGATTGACTGGGACCCATAATTTTACCTGTCATTGTCCTGGATGTCGGGGTCTAGGAATACATATTGTCCTGCTTGCCTAAAATCTGCAGTGTAATTTTTTTGTTAGCCGTATTTACAGGAAATTGCGTTGGTAGGCTTCAGTCGATTTGCTTTGTTGCTAAAAAAATATATTTGACTGATTTGACCACACATGTTTCAATCGGAGGCGAATCGACGATCCAAGTAGAAGAGAGGAGAGCATCCATCCATCCATCCATTATTTTAACCCGTTTATCCTGAACAGGATCGCAGGGGGGCTGGAGCCTATCCCAGCATACATTGGGCAAAAGGCAGGAATACACCCTGGACAGGTTGCCAGTCCATCGCAGGGCACACACACCATTCACTCACACACCCATACCTATGGCCAATTTAGACTCTCCAATCAGCCTAACCTGCATGTATTTGGACTGTGGGAAACCGGAGTACCCGGAGGAAACCCACGCAGACACGCAACATAGAACATGCAAACTCCGCACAGAGAGGCCCCGGCCGACGGGGATAGGAACCCAGGACCTCTTTGCTGTGAGGCGGCAGTGCTACCCACTGCACCATCCGTGCCGCCCGAGAGGAGAGCAGGCAAGTCAAAACAGAGAACTCTGGCATAGGCTCCACCTCCAGTGGAGGATTAACGTCGAGGGAACTCTCTCACTGAGCAACACGTCCAGTGTCTACGGGGGGAATTAAGGACGCGACTTCCTGACACTTGTCATAATATCAACATAAGACCGGAGCAGGTGAGTGAAACGACTGTCGCTGAACAGATACGTATGTGTGATCAACGCACAAAAGTCCGACAGGCAAGACATTTTGGCGCAGCTTTAGTTAAAAGTTTGTGTCCGATAGCATCTAGTTAGCTACGTTATTATTGTCAATATTTATTCTTAGACTGCAAGGTTTTATTTTGGACGAATCTTTGTATTGCACTACGGATCCACGACTAAACTGTCATGGAAAATTCTGTAAATCGTCCAGGAAACGACGAAAGAATTAACAGCGCATGCTCCTAGAATGTAGGCTAGCCGATTTAGAGAAACGGTACGTATTAAGCCCGGGCTGAGATTCAAATAATTGAAGGCCACTCGTTCTGCGTTAAATAATCTGAACACTCCCTTAAATTTGCCAGACAAAAGTTGTACGAGTCTGGGGATAAACCCGGTAAATATCTTGCCAATATAGTTAAAAAGAGATTCTCTAATTATTGTTTTAATTACAGATACCAATAATGTTGGATCTTTTGACTCCAAAACTATGGAGTTTGCATTATTTTATGCTAATTTATAAACAGCTGACAGCCTGACAATGCCCTAGCCCTTATGCATTTATTTATTTTTAGATCAGAGACTCCCAAAAGCTACTGATGCTCAAAAACAACAGCTAAATGTCCCAATCACAAGACAGGAGGCACTGCTTGCTTAGAAGTTTCATAAGGAGTTCAACCATTTTCTTCTGCACCCTTTGCTGGCCATGCCGAATCACTCATTTGACAGGGGATCCTACCTCAATCACTCAGGGAGGCTAATATATCTCTTATCCTCAAAAAGGGAATAAGAGATTGAGGGGCAGATGTGCCAAATGTGAGATTCTGTCAGCTAGCCGCTCATCTTCGGGTGTTGGCTGACCGGCTCAAATCCGACCCAGCCTCCAAATGTCCCCTGTGGAACCTGCTGTTTGTAAAGAACTACTAAGTCTGTTAAGGACCTCTGCAGTAACCCTGTCACTTTAAGTGCAGTTCGAGTTTGGAGGTCTGTTCGTAATAAAGAGGGCTGTGGTCAATTCACATCCCCTCTTACTCCCATTCTGTACAGCCCAGACTTTCTCCCAGACTATCAAGGCCAGGGCTTTAAAAAGTGGCACAGATAGGGGATAACAAAGCTATTTGATGGGCAGATTTTATTATCCTTTCAGCAAATACAGCAGCGCTTCGGCCTACGCAAATCAGAGTTTTTTTTTAGAAATCTACAAATTAGACATTTAATTACTACAGACACTACATTCATGACCAATAATTCCATTTCACATGTGGAAAGAGCCTTGTCCTTACAGGTAACTAGGAAGTGAATTAGCATATTCTACAGGGCCCTAAATTCCAATTTATCTCTAACTTCCAGTGCCACTAAGCTAGCCTGGGAGAGAGACCTGGGCATCTCCATTAGCAATATGGAGTGACAATAGATTAGGGGACTCCCGATAAGGAATTACGGTACAGTGTGAAGAGATGAGTCTTCAGACTGCGCTGGAAAATGGGCAGTGAGTGCGCAGTTCTTATGGGAATGGGGAGGTCGTTCCACCACTGGGGAGCTCGGGTGGAGAAGCTCCGCTTTCGAGACAAGGATGGCAGGATGAGCAAGTCGGCCTGTGGTGAAGTGGGTGTGTATGGCTGAATAATGTACCTGTGGGTAGGGAGGTCTTGTTGGCTGCAGCATAGGCCAGGGTCAGAACTTTGAATCTGATCCTGGCAGCAACTGGTAGCCACTGCAGTGACTTTAGCAGGGGCGCAACGTGTGAAAACTATGTCGACGTGTGGGACGACATGGCTCAGGCAGTAAGAGCAGTCGTCTGGCAGTTGGAGGGTTGCCGGTTCGATCCCCCGCCCGGGCTGTGTCGACGTGTCCCTGAGCAAGACACCAAACCCCCAAATGCTCCTGACGAGCTGGTTGGTGCCTTGCATGGCTGCCAGTTGCCGTCGGTGTGTGTGAGTGTGTGTGTGAATCGGTGAATGAGAAGCATCAATTGTACAGCGCTTTGGATAAAGGCGCTATATAAATGCCAACCACAAAACTACGGAAAACAAGTCAGGGCCGCCACATCTCAGCCATGATGATGAACCACAACTCCCATGTTGGTGCACTGAATTGTTCCTGATATTTTACGAATAAACAAAGACTGAATTCTTCTTGCTGAATTCATCTACTGGCACCAGAGCTTAGCGAAGTGTGTAACTAATGACCCACGTACACCCCAACTCCCATCTTGATGCACTGGACAGAAGGCTTTTTCCTGAATGCTGGTATTGAATAGGAATGTAATCCACGCTGACCCCTCTCTTCTCTTCCCCCCAGACGAGGCCCTGCCACGATGCCTTTATCCATGACAAAGGGTGATGGCTTCACAGTCTACACTGTGACCTCTGACCCCAGAAGCAAACTGCCCCTGCTGTGCCAGGTTTTCACCTCCTTGTGCTGCAGTCCTGTGTGCATGGTGTCCGGAAGGCTCCGGAAGCTCATGGCTGGTCCCCAGTCAGCATTAGCAGTGAGTCCCACGCGCCCCGCCTTATGACGCTGGCTTCCCCTGTTTGTTTCAGTACATACTGTTCCATCCGTTATTTATGCACCTTGAAGAGTTCTTCTGTTTTCTTCTTAATTAAAATCTGGTTATTTGGGTGTCTCGGTGGCGCAGCCTGCAGAGCACTGACCGCATGCTCATTGTGAGCCGCGACGTCAACGGTTCGAATCCGACCGTCTGACAATTTGTCGCATGTCTTTCCCTCTCTCTCGCCCCCATTCTTCCTGTCTCTATATACTGTCGAATAAAGCTGGAAAAAAAGGCCTATAAAAAAAAAAAAACAAAGAAAAAAAAAAAATCTGGTTAGTTGCTGCAGATTCCAGTTGTGTTTCCGGAAAGAAAAGGGTCTTGTCGAATTTGATGGTGAAAGACAAAGTTTAGCTCTTTATTTCTTAGTTACAAATCCTGCGTGGTATTTTGAGCGTCTTCAGTCCAACACAAAATTCTCAATGAGAATGGCACAGTTTAAGTACAACTTTTCTACCATTGGGCTAGCCAGTATAAAAGGCTTGTGTGATAATGCACTCCGAACTCAGATTTACCTTCATATTTTATGCTCTTCCATCCTGGCTAGATCATTGACTTTTCACATATTATAATTTCTGTCTCTTTACTCTTAACAGTTTGCATTCATACCTGGTTGTGTATGTATGTGTGTTTTTCCTGGTCTATGAAGCACACAAGGCACTAAACTACTGACTTAACTGGATTAAGAACTACAAGATTTGTAGCTCTCCGTCCAAGAGTTCAACTTCTGCATCTTCTTCACTGCACTCCTGACGAGCTCTCGCTTGATTAAATAATCTGTTGAGTTCAGAGCTTATAGATCAGCGGATATGATATTTTCTGATATAACTCATGCCTTTCTTCATCTGGTTTTCTCCCCCCAGACGGTGCAGATCATGGCGGGGCTGCTTACCCTCGGCCTGGGAGCGGTTCTTCTGAGCGTGTACTATGGCCCGTATTACATACGCCATGTTCGTCCTCCGTACTGGTCGGGTGGAATTGTGAGTCTTCCCTTGTGACTTTGCATGGATCAGTTATATTATGTTGCCCAACCCTGTTCCTGGAGATCTACCGTCCTGCAGGTTTTCACTCCAACCCTAACAAAGCACACCTCATTCAATAGCAAGAGCAGGGCTGCCAAACCCTGCTCCTGAAGATGTAGGCTTTCACTCCAACCCTAAGAATGCACACCTCTTAATGTTAATTTAAGTTACTTTAAAGTGAACAGAAGTATCGTTTTGGTGGATGAAAATGTTGTGATTTCCCTAAGCAAGAATAATTTCTTCTCCTTTGACAGTTCATTGTCTCTGGAATATTTTGCCTTTTTGCTGAAAGGTTTTCCAGCCCTTGTTTGGTAAGTAATCCAGCTGGTTTGCACTTGGAATGTGCCACCTCCCTCCACACAAAGTTTTAATCAAATGTTGTTGATCGTCTCGTAGCTGTTATCTAGCCTGAATATATGTAAATTAATTTAGAAATTTCACTTGACATTTCTCGAAGCTTCTAGAAAAATGTTTACTTATTCGCATGTACTGCACTAGTCACACACCACGGATCAAACCTCTTTTACATTATATTACATTACATGTCATTTGGCTGACGCTTTTATCCAAAGCGACTTACAGTTGATTTAGACTAAGCAGGACATGTACCTTAACCCCTATGTTACAAGCCCCGCCCGGTTCTTGGTGCGTGGCATATGTTAGCCAATGACATAGACCCTGAAGCGGAAGTTGTTCGACCCGGTGAACGCTCTCCTCTGATTGGCTCCTGCAGGTGTGCACGACGGTGGCGGTGAATCTGGTCAGTGCGGTGATCACAGTGGCTGCCATCGTGTTGTACTCCGTCGACGACGGGCCGAGGCTAGCGGATGTGTGCTTGACCTTTGACCCCACTGTGAGGTCTCACTATGACCGTCCCTACGACGTCACGAGGTCGCCCGAACAAAGGAACATCAGCGAGAGCAACTTCCGGCTTTGCCAGATGTACAGGAGTGCCACGGCGGTGGGTGAAATTCAGTACATTTCAGTATTTTCCCTGAGGGGGGAAAAAGGGTCACTTTTTGGGGTGCTCGGAGATGGGCCCACTTATGACGGTGGGCTGCATACTCGTTCGAGGGAAGGATGGGGCAGAAATGAGGATGGGGAGAAATTAGGATGGGGCAGAAATGAGGATGGGGAGAAATGAGGATTTCCAGGTGGAAAAGTTTGTTTGCTGCAGTTTCTAGTGATAAGCTGACGTAGCGGTTCGCGTACACCAGTTTCCACTCACTATAGGCCATTACGTTGCCCGAGGTAAGTTGGGTATGTCCGTAAGGCCTTGTGGGGCGCTGTGGATGCTCCTGTCTTGAGTGTTGAGAGCAGGGCGTGACACAGTTGCAGGAGCCAGAGGCCAGCCGAGTGCGGGAAAGGGCAAAGAGAGTCAAAGAGAGTCAAAGAGAGTCAAAGAGAAAGTCCAGAGAGGGTGCCTTGCTCTTATACTGTGAAAGTGTATTGCTCCCACCGTTACGGTACTGGCTTAACCGTAACTAGACGTCATGCCGGGGTTGGGTGGAAGTCGCGGAATTGTCATGTGGGATTGTGGGAAATGTAGTTAAGTTGTCCCTGCAGATGTTTGAGATGCCTGCTTGGAAGGTTTGATCTGACCTTCATGATCTGACCCCCCCCCCCCCCCCCCAGCCTGTAGTGTTCGGCGTGAAGGTGCTGCTGGTGGCCTTTGCTGCTCTCCAGTTTTGCATCAACATCAGTGAGGCGGTTCTGGCCATAAAGGCAATGAAGAAGAACAAGCGGGAGGTAAGATGCCCCAAAACACAGGGTAGCCATCTTGTGTCATTAGCTGCTGCCTACGTGTGTGTGTGTGTGTGTGTGTGTGCACATGGGGGTGTGTGTGCATGTGTGTGTGTGTGTGTGTATGCACCTGGGTGTGTGTGTGTGTGTGTGTGTGTGTGTGTGTGTGTGTGTGTATATGCTTGTTATAACTGACTTGCTGGTCTGGTCTTGGACTGTATCTTAAAGCAGGACCCTGATGTTCAGCAGCCACTCATGGAGGAGGTGACAGCCAATCCCGTTGCTTAGAGGAAGCCACGCCTTAACGACTGCCACCAATCACCTTTCCCTGTGCATGAGAACTGCAGCACTGCTATACCACTATAACATAACACTAAACTTGTACTAAAGTGCTTCTGTTCTACTCTAAACTAGATTAATTTCTAGGAATTTCTTCTTTTGGTACAGAAGATAACTAATCATTGAAAAAAGTTGCATGATAAACTTAAAGGGATTTTCTATATCTTTTCTATATCTTATTTATTTTGTTATGATTAGACCCAGACAGCAGTTCTGCCTGTGCATTTGTTGAGAGCATAGCTCTCTATTGGCTCTTTCTTTGTTTGAGAACGTTTGCTGTTGAAGAAGGCAGCCGAAACGGATCTGCCTGTGGAATGAAATAAATGGAAATATGTTGAAAATATGCTTGCACTTTTCATCATTCTTCAGAGAGTGGACTTCCATGCACCCTTTGTTTTTGTGGAGGTTCGACACACCGTGGTCACCGCTGATGTAATCAGAAATGAAGTGCGTCCTGTAAAGGGACCAGAGGAGTGGAGCTGGAAGGGCGGTGTATTCTGAACAGGTGACTCCATTCCTGGGAGGAGGAGCCAGTCCATGGTTTAGTTGTTGCCCAACACAAAGCACCTGCATGTTGTTTGTAGTTAAGAACAGCATTAAACCTTGCATCTCCATTCAGCTGGGGGGAAGCATCCCTAAGTAAAGAGATCCTAAAAGACAGAGCTGCCTTTGAGTTCTGGAGAACTTGTTTTGGAGAACTAAACCGATTGAGGACTTCTCCACTCTTTTCCTGTCCTTGCTCCTGATGCGGAAGTCGATTGAGGTCCACCAACCTTAAGGACATTCCAACCGCTTTAACGGCTTCTTCTAGGAACGAGAAGTAGAAGTTAGGAACTCTCAGTCTTTCCTTTGAGCAGGTTCCTGTCGAGGGCCTCCCTGGCGGCTGAAGGCATCCTCTACGGTCCGCCCGGGGGGATGCAAGTCCGATGAGCTCCAGTGTCAGTGGATGATCATTCACATCACCAAGCAGGTCCTGCGGGAGACGAGGAACATCAACGTCTACCAAAAAACAACCGTAGACCTGGTCATTCTCCAGAGGAGGATCCATAACCTCCTCCGAGATGGCGTGTTGTTGGACTTCTGTAAAAATAAGACCCTGGCTAGAAAGAAATGGGGGGGTGGATCACCCCCACTGCCCTAGAGGGGCATTTGGTCCTCAGGACCTGCTCTAAACCTGAGCAAAATGGACCTTCTTTTTCTTTACATTTGTGCCCTTTGTGAATTCTAAATCCACTTTCCCCTTTGGTTTGTAGTCTTTATTGATTTTGTTATGTTTTGTCAATTTTTAATGTTTTATTAATTGTAATGATTTTATGGGGACTTCTGCACAGTACTGTGCAGAAGTCTTAGGCACCCTACACTTTATTATATATGTGTAAAAGCTTTTGTGTAAATATTCATTTTCAAAAAGATTAAATTTTACAGACATTTTTGTATTTAATTTTAAAAAGTATTACTGTAAGCAATTGACTACTTTTTACATAAAAACTTGATCAAGGCTGTCTGAGATCAGAAGCAAAGAGCCAACCAAAGTCTGCAGAAGAACTATGGCAAGTATGGCAACATGCTTGGAACAACCTCCCTGCTGATTGTCTTAGCCAACGCTGTCCTGCAGTTCTAAATCTCAGAGAAGTGATGCAGTTTTAACGCCGAAGGGTGGTCACAAGAAATATTGATTTGATTCAGTTTCGAACTATTCTGCCAAATTACTAAAATGTATAGTATGTTTATTTATGACCTTTCACTTAATTATTTTTGAAAGAATCTTATCTGTACAGGATGCTGTACAGGTGCCTAAGACTTTTGCACATTACTGTATATGTATATATGTATATGCATATTTTCCAATGGTTTTGTAGGCAATGATGCTAGAACAAACTAAGCCAAAGGGCTGTTATCAATCTACTGTATAATGAGCTATTGCCACCTTTTGTAATTGAGAACCTCCCATATCTACCCACTGGTACTGTATACACGTATAGAATTTATCCCAAAGACAATATATTAAATCTGTTATATATCTGGTACAGTGCTTGTAATGTACCAAAAGAAAGAAAAAAAAAGATATTATCATTGTAAACACAAAATATTTCACAAACCGTACACAATATGCAGATGTCCCATCCATTTAATTAAAATCCCATCCAAAGCATGTTAAAACACTTCACCCCGGGCATTGCCACGCCCGCAAAGTTTTCGACTCTCATATCCACAATTCATAAAAATAAATCTTACTAATTGAGGAGCGGGGAAAAAAGTTTCAATGTGAAAAGTATTTTTTAATGACCACTTTCAGATATATGCACATTTCTTTTCAGAGTTGGAGATTGACTGGGACCCATAATTTAACCTGTCATTGTCCTGGATGTCGGGGTCTAGGAATACATATTGTCCTGCTTGCCTAAAATCTGCAGTGTAATTTTTTTGTTAGCCGTATTTACAGGAAATTGCGTTGGTAGGCTTCAGTCGATTTGCTTTGTTGCTAAAAAAATATATATTTGACTTACTGTGACCACACATGTTTCAATCGGAGGCGAATCGACGATCCAAGTAGAAGAGAGGAGAGCATCCATCCATCCATCCATCCATTATTTTAACCCGTTTATCCTGAACAGGATCGCAGGGGGGCTGGAGCCTATCCCAGCATACATTGGGCAAAAGGCAGGAATACACCCTGGACAGGTTGCCAGTCCATCGCAGGGCACGCACACCATTCACTCACACACTCGTACCTATGGGCAATTTAGACTCTCCAATCAACCTAACCTGCATGTATTTGGACTGTGGGAAACCGGAGTACCCGAAGGAAACCCACGCAGACACGCAACATAGAACATGCAAACTCCGCACAGAGAGGCACCGGCCGACGGGGATAGGAACCCAGGACCTCTTTGCTGTGAGGCGGCAGTGCTACCCACTGCACCATCCGTGCCGCCCGAGAGGAGAGCAGGCAAGTCAAAACAGAGAACTCTGGCATAGGCTCCACCTCCAGTGGAGGATTAACGTCAAGCTAACTCTCACTGCGCAACACGTCCAGTGTCTGCGGGGGGATTTAAGGACGCGACTTCCTGACACTTGTCATAATATCAACATAAGACCGGAGCAGGTGAGTGAAACGACTGTCGCTGAACAGATACGTATGTGTGATCAACGCACAAACGTCCGACAGGCAGGCAGGCAGGCAAGACATTTTGGCGCAGCTTTAGTTAAAAGTTTGTGTCCGATAGCATCTAGTTAGCTACGTTATTATTGTCAATATTTATCCTTAGGTTTTATTTTGGACGAATCTTTGTATTGCACGACGGATCCAAGACTAAACTGTCATGGGAAATTCTGTAAATCGTCCAGGAAACGACGAAAGAATTAACAGCGCATGCTCCTAGAATGTAGGCTAGCCGACCTAGAGAAACGGTACGTATTAAGCCTGGGCTGAGATTCAAATAATTGAAGGCCACTCGTTCTGCGTTAAATAATCTGAACACTCCCTTAAATTTGCCGTACAAAAGTTGTTCGAGTCTGGGGATAAACCCGGTAAATATCTTGCCAATATAGTTAAAAAGAGATTCTCTAATTATTGTTTCAATTACAGATTCCAATAATGTTGGATCTTTTGACTCCAAAACTATGGAGTTTGCATTATTTTATGCTAATTTATAAACAGCTAACAGCCTGACAATGCCCCCGCCCTTATGCATTTATTTTTCTCAGATCAGAGACTCCCAAAAGCTACTGATGCTCAAAAACAACAGCTAAATGTCCCAATCACAAGACAGGAGGCACTGCTTGCTTAGAAGTTTCATAAGGAGTTCAACCATTTTCTTCTGCACCCTTTGCTGGCCATGCCGAATCACTCATTTGACAGGGGATCCTACCTCAATCACTCAGGGAGGCTAATATATCTCTTATCCTCACAAAGGGAATAAGAGATTGAGGGGCAGATGTGCCAAATGTGAGATTCTGTCAGCTAGCCGCTCATCTTCGGGTGTTGGCTGACCGGCTCAAATCCGACCCAGCCTCCAAATGTCCCCTGTGGAACCTGCTGTTTGTAAAGAACTACTAAGTCTGTTAAGGACTAGAGAGACAGGAAGAATGGGAGCGAGAGAGAGGGGAAGACATGCGACAAATGTCAGACGGTCGGATTCGAACCGCCAACGTCACGGCTCACAATGAGCATGCGGTCAGTGCTCTACAGGCTGCGCCACCGAGACACCCAACCCTGTCACTTTAAGTGCAGTTTGAGTTTGGAGGTCTGTTCGTAATAAAGAGGGCTGTGGTCAATTCACATCCCCTCTTACTCCCATTCTGTACAGCCCAGACTTTCTCCCAGACTATCAAGGCCAGGGCTTTAAAAAGTGGCACAGACAGGGGATAACAAAGCTATTTGATGGGCAGATTTTATTATCCTTTCAGCAAATACAGCAGCGCTTCGGCCTACACAAATCTGAGTTTTTTTTAGATATCTACAAATTAGACATTTCATTACTACAGACACTACATTCATGACCAATAATACCATTTCACATGTGGAAAGAGCCTTGTCCTTACAGGTAACTAGGAAGTGAATTAGCGTATTCTACAGGGCCCTAAATTCCAATTTATCTCTAACTTCCAGTGCCACTAAGCAAGCCTGGGAGAGAGACCTGGGCATCTCCATTAGCAATATGGAGTGACAATAGATTAGGGGACTCCCGATAAGGAATTACGGTACAGTGTGAAGAGATGAGTCTTCAGACTGCGCTGGAAAATGGGCAGTGAGTGCGCAGTTCTTATGGGAATGGGGAGGTCGTTCCACCACTGGGGAGCTCGGGTGGAGAAGCTCCGCTTTCGAGACAAGGATGGCAGGATGAGCAAGTCGGCCTGTGGTGAAGTGGGTGTGTATGGCTGAATAATGTCCTGTGGGTAGGGAGGTCTTGTTGGCTGCAGCATAGGCCAGGGTCAGAACTTTGAATCTGATCCTGGCAGCAACTGGTAGCCACTGCAGTGACTTTAGCAGGGGCGCGACGTGTGAAAACTATGTCGACGTGTGGGATGACATGGCTCAGGCAGTAAGAGCAGTCGTCTGGCAGTCGGAGGGTTGCCGGTTCGATCCCCCGCCTGGGCTGTGTCGACGTGTCCCTGAGCAAGACACCGAACCCCCAAATGCTCCTGACGAGCTGGTTGGTGCCTTGCATGGCTGCCAATTGCTGTCGGTGTGTGAGTGTGTGTATGAATCGGTGAATGAGACGCATCAATTGTACAGCACTTTGGATAAAGGTGCTATATAGATGCCAACCACAAAACTACGGAAAACAAGTCAGGGCCGCCACATCTCAGCCATGATGATGAACCACAACTCCCATGTTGGTGCACTGAATTGTTCCTGATATTTTACGAATAAACAAAGACTGAATTCTTCTTGCTGAATTCATCTACTGGCACCAGAGCTTAGCGAAGTGTGTAACTAATAACCCACGTACACCCCAACTCCCATCTTGATGCACTGGACAGAAGGCTTTTTCCTGAATGCTGGTATTGAATAGAAATGTAATCCACGCTGACCCCTCTCTTCTCTTCCCCCCAGACGGGGCCCTGCCACGATGCCTTTATCCATGACAAAGGGTGATGGCTTCACAGTCTACACTGTGACCTCTGACCCCGGAAGCAAACTGCCCCTGCTGTGCCAGGTTTTCACCTCCTTGTGCTGCAGTCCTGTGTGCATGGTGTCCGGAAGGCTCCGGAAGCTCATGGCTGGTCCCCAGTCAGCATTAGCAGTGAGTCCCACGCGCCCCGCCTTATGACGCTGGCTTCCCCTGTTTGTTTCAGTACATACTGTTCCATCCGTTATTTATGCACCTTGAAGAGTTCTTCTGTTTTCTTCTTAATTAAAATCTGGTTAGTTGCTGCTGATTCCAGTTGTGTTTCCGGAAAGAAAAGGGTCTTGCCGAATTTGATGGTGAAAGACAAAGTTTAGCTCTTTATTTCTTAGTTACAAATCCTGCGTGGTATTTTGAGCATCTTCAGTCTTGCACACAATTCTCAATGAGAATGGCACAGTTTAAGTACAATTTCTCTACTATTGGGCTAGCCAGTATAAAAGGCTTGTGTGATAATGCACTCCTAGCACAGATTTACCTTCATACTTTACGCGCTTCCATCCTGGCTAGATCAATGACTTTTCACATATTATAATTTCTGTCTCTTTAAACAGTTTGCATTCATTCCTGGTTGTTTATGTATGTATGTTTTTCCTGGTCTATGAAGCACACAAGGCACTAAACTACTGACTTAACTGGATTAAGAACTACAAGACTTCTAGTTCTCCGTCCAAGAGTTCAACTTCTGCATCTTCTTCACTGCACTCCTGACGAGCTCTCACTTGATTAAATAATCTGTTGAGTTCAGAGCTTATAGATCAGCGGATATGATATTTTCTGATATAACTCATGCCTTTCTTCATCCGGTTTTCTCCCCCCAGACGGTGCAGATCATGGCGGGGCTGCTTACCCTCGGCCTGGGAGCAGTTCTTATGAGTGTGTACAGTGGTCCGTCTGTCACGACCGGTGTTTATCAAACATACTGGTCGGGTGGAATTGTGAGTCTTCCCTTGTGACTTTGCATGGATCAGTTAGATTATGTTGCCCAACCCTGTTCCTGAAGATGTACTGTCCTGTAGGCTTTCACTCCAACCTTAAGAAAGCACACCTCTTAATGTTAATTTAAGTTACTTTGAAGTGAACAGAAGTATCTTTTTGGTGTATGAAAATATTTCCCTAAGCAAGAATAATTTCTTCTCCTTTGACAGTTCATTGTCTCTGGAATATTTTGCCTTTTTGCTGAAAGGTTTTCCAGCCCTTGTTTGGTAAGTAATCCAGCTGGTTTGTACTTGGAATGTGCCACCTCCCTCTACACAAAGTTTTAATCAAATGCTGTTGATCGTCTTGTAACTATTATCTAGCCTGAACATATGTAAATTAATTTAGAAATTTCATTTCTAGAAAAGTGTTTTAATTATTTGCATGTACTGCACTAGTGACACACCACAGAGCCCTTTGAAAGACAAACCTCTTGGTGCGTGGCATATGTTAGCCAATGACATAGACCCTGAAGCGGAGGTTGTTCGCCCTGGTGAACGCTCTCCTCTGATTGGCTCCTGCAGGTGTGCACGACGGTGGCGGTGAATCTGGTCAGTGCGGTGCTCACAGTGGCTGCCATCGTGTTGTACTCCGTCGACGAAGGCCCGAGGTTAGCGAACGAGTGCTTGACCTTTGACCCCACTGTGAGGTCTCACTATGACCGTCCCTACGCCGTCACGGTGTCGCCCGAACAAAGGAACGTCAGCGAGAGCAACTTCCGGCTTTGCCAGATGTACAGGGATGCCACGCTGGTGGGTGAAATTCAGTACATTTCAGAAAATGGGGAAAAAGGGTCACTTTTTGGGTTGCTCGGAGATGGACCCACTTAGGACAGTGGGCTGCATACTCGTCTGAGGGACGGATGGGGCAGAAATTAGGATGGGGCGGAATTAGGATGGGGCAGAAACTAGGATGGGGCAGAAATTAGGATGGGGCAGAAACTAGGATGGGGCAGAAATTAGGATGGGGCAGAAATTGGGATGGGGCAGAAATTGGGATGGAGGGAAAGAGCCATTTGAATGATGGTTCTGCAGAGGGAGGCCCAGATGCAGCTGTACGGAATCTGAAGTTCCCCTTCTGGAGGGTCGGCGTTTCTGCAGGGTTTCTTTGCGGTGAAAGGTTTCCCTTTGGCCAGCTAGGTCTTGGATTTACAGTTATTCTCGGGGCTGTTTGTGACTCAAGTGATTACGCTCTCAAGTGCAGAGAACAAAATGGCAGAAACCTGCAGGAACTGCTGCCTTTGCGATGCCTGCTTGGATGGTTTGATCTGAGCTTCATGTTCCCCCCCCCCAGCCTGCAGTGGTAGGCCTGAAGGTGCTGCTGGGGGCCTTTGCTGCTCTCCAGTTCTGCATCAACATCAGTGTGGCAGTTCTGGCCATAAAGGCACTGAAGAAGAACAAGCGGGAGGTAAGATACCCCAACACACAGGGTAGCCATCTTGTGTCATTAGCTGCTGCATACATGTGTGTGCGTGTGCGTGTGTGGGTGGGTGTGTGTGTGTGTGTGTATGTGTATACACGTGGGGGTATGTGTGTGTGTGTGTGTGTGTGTGTGTGTGTGTGTGCACGTGTGCATGTGGGGGTGTGTGTGTATACACGTGGGGGTGTGTGTGTGTGTGTGTGTGTGTGTGTGTGTGTTTGCTTTAACTGACTTGCTGGTCTGGTCTTGGGCTGTATCTCAAAGCAGGACCCTGATGTTCAGCAGCCACTCATGGAGGAGGTGACGGCCAATCCCGTTGCTTAGAGGAAGCCACGCCTTAACGACTGCCACCAATCACCTTTCCCTGTGCATGAGAACTGCAGCACTGCTATACCACTATAACATAACACTAAACTTGTACTAAAGTGCTTCTGTTCTACTCTAAACTAGATTAATTTCTAGGAATTTCTTCTTTGGGTACAGAAGATAACTAATCATTGAAAAAAGTTGCATGATAAACTTAAAGGGATTTTCTATGACTTTTCTATATCTTTTTTATTTTTTATGATTAGACTCAGACAGCAGTTCTGCCTGTGCATTTGTTGAGAGCATAGCTCTCTTGGCTCTTTCTTTGTTTGAGAATATTTGTTGTTGAAGAAGGCAGCCGAAACAGATCTGCCTGTGGAATGAAATAAACGGAAATATGTTGAAAATATGCTTGCACTTTTCATCATTCTTCAGAGAGTGGACTTCCATGCACCCTTTGTTTTTGTGGAGGTTCGACACACCGTGGTCACCGCTGATGTAATCAGAAATTAAGTATGTCCTGTAAACGGACCAGAGGAGTGGAGCTGGAAGAGTGGTGTATTCTGAACAGGTGGCTCCATTCCTGGGAGGAGGAGCCAGTCCATGGTTTAGTTATTGCCCAACACAAAGCACCTGAATGTTGTTCACAGTTAAAGGTACCGTAGGTAAGATTTGTGTTAAAACATTGTTACAAGACCATTCCTATCATTTAGAAAGGCTCACTGACATGTTGACTCACCCTCTGCTTGTGATTATAGTCCTTAAATTATACAGTTGACGACCTGACACTGTACCAAAGTATTGTATAACTGTCCAGCAGTGCCATCAGCTCAGAATTGGCAGACACCAATGGGACCCAGGTACACCCATCTACTGTGTGGAGAAGTCTGGTCAGAAGTGGTCTTCATGGAAGAATTGCGGCCAAAAAGCCATACCCCCGATGTGAAAACAAGGCCAAGCGACTCAACTATGCACGAAAACACAGGAACTGGGGTGCAGATAAATGGCAGCAGGTTCTCTGGACTGATGAGTCAAAATATTTGGCTGTAGCAGAAGGCAGTTTGTTCGCCAAAGGGCTGGAGAGCGGTACAAGAATGAGTGTCTGCAGGAAACAGTGAAGCATGGTGGAGGTTCCTTGCAAGTTTGGGGCTGCATTTCTGCAAATGGAGTTTTGTCAGAATTAATGGTCTCCTCAATGCTGAGTACAGGCAGATACTTATCCATCATGCAATACCATCATCAAATGTATTCTGCAGCAGGACAATGACCCCAAACACACAGCTAATGTCATTAAGAACTATCTTCAGTGTAAAGAAGAACAAGGAGTCCTGAAATTGATGGTATGGCCCCCACAGAGCCCTGATCTCAACATCATCGAGTCTGTCTGGGATTACATGGAGACAGAAGCATTTGCCGCCTAAATCCACAGGAGAACTGTGGCTAGTTCTTCAGGATGTTTGGAAGAACCTACTTGCCGAGTTCCTTCAAAAACTGCGTGCAAGTATACCTAGAACAATTGATGCTGTTTTGAAGGCAAAGGGAGGTCACATCAAATATGAAAAAACGAAACTATTAACATTTCTATTTTTTTATTTTACAGCATTTTTTCACACCTGCCTAAAACTTTTGCACGGAACTGTATATATACACTTACGTATATATTGGAATTTTCCAAATGTTTTGTAGGCAATGATGCTATAACAAACCAAGCCAAAAGCTGTATAATGAGCTCTTGCCACCTGTAACTGAGAACCTCCCATATCTACCCCTGTGTGTACACCACTGGTACTGTACACACGTATAGAATTTATCCCAAAGGCAATATATTAAATCTATTATATATCTGGTACAGTGCTTGAAATGTACAAAAAAAAAAAAAGATATTATCATTGTAAACACAAAATATTTCACAAACCGTACACAATATGCAGATGTCCCATCCTCTTTCAGAAAGCATGTTAAAACTTCACCCCGGGCATTGCCATGGCAACAATGTTATATCCACAATTCTGACCAAAACCGCTGCATATTAACTTATTGAGGAGCTGGAGAAAAGTAACATTTCAATGTGAAAAGTATTTTTTTCTCTGCAATTGTCTACTCCCTAGTCCGGAGCCATTTGTATGACGTGTGTCTTTGTGAATCCATCCGCGTTTTCATTTCCCCCTCGTTATTGTGCTATTACCCTTTCATGTGTCTCACCTGATGTTCAGTTGTTAGACCGCCCTCACTCCCATGCCCTGCCTAGTTTGTCTCATTCCCCTGTGTATTTATACCTGTCCTTTTCAGTTGCACCTGGCTAGTTCGTCTTGTCCTGTTTTTGAGTCCCGAGTCCTTTATTCCTTCCCCCAGTTCTAGCCCCCTTATTCCTAAGCCTTGTTTCCCCAGCCCTGTTTGTTTTCCCGAGCCTTGTTTGTTTGCCCTTGCCCTGTTTCTTGTTGGATTCCCTGTGTTTGACCCCTGCTTGCTTTTTGGACTCTTCTGTTGGATCAACCTCTGTACTTTTGCCTGTGGACTGTGGTTTTTGATCTTTTGCCTGTTTGTGACTACGCTCTGCCTGCCCCTTCACCTGCTAGTCAACTTGCAATTTTCCACACCCCTGTATCTAATTCTAGTTCCTCTGTCCTCCCCGGCGTAACATGTTGTGGATTTTATATCTAACACAAATTTGTGTTACTTTGAACACATGTTGTGTCAAAGTTACTACTTTTGTGTTGCAAATATAATTAAATGATTTGTTACAAAGAGCGACAGCTGGCCAGCTGGTGAACTTGTCAAAAAGTCTAAACACCAGTTTAGACTTTCAGCAGGGATATAACTTGTATACAGCGTCTATGTGGTCTGTGGTGCTTAAAATCTCTTCCTGGCAAAGTGCCCGCAGTTACTGGAAAGTTTGCTGTATGCTGGGAAGTTTTGTTTCATGTAAAAAAAAAAAAGTGAATCTGAAAAGACTGTTTCAGGCAGCAGTAGCCAATCAGAAGCAGGAGAGAGAAGAACAGCCCCCCAGCAGCTGGCCAATGGAGAGCAGGCAGAGGGTTCTCACAACACAATGCTTCCTGCTCTAGAGGGATCTTCACAGCAAAGTGAGACAGAATTTCACAGCGGTCGAGGTGTCGACCATCTTCGCGGCAGAAAGCAGGAACAGGTGAGTGATGGGGGGTGGCTGTCTGGGCCAGGCTGGGGGCAGGGAGGTGAGGTGAGCCTGGGGGCCATAAAGAATACAGAGATATTTTGGCACAGATTTAGTTCCAGGCTTGCAGATTATCTCTGGGAGTCTCGGACCTGGTGCTGAGATCATTATTTGTGGTAATCGTTTCAGTATTCGTTATTGAGTTAGCTAAATTTGGACAAACATTTCTGTTATTCCACTAACCTGAGACCTTTACACTTTGCACTCCTGACTGGGTTTCTCCATTTACCAGAAGGAAGTGGAAGAAATATGCACATGCGCGCACACACACACACACACCCACACACAAACACACATGCACTACAGCCCAAAGAAACCTGTTGGTCGAGTTTTTTTCTTTTCTCCAACACAGATTCTGTATCAGTCACGTAGTGCACACCGGAATAACCCCTAAAATGTAAAGTTATCAAAACGCTATCCCTCTAAGACTGTCAGCATACTTGTCCCTGGTTTTGCCAAATGCCTGTAATGTGATGTAATGTAATTAAATGTAAAATAAAGTTGGTAGGTGATGGTTTGTTTGTCAAAGAGCAGGCGAGGTTCAAAAATCGCTGGTACATTGGAGAGCTACGCTAATACATCAATAACAAGTCGTTCATGAAAGATTACGCTGATTGCAGCACTGACTGCTATATTAAAAGTAGGCTGTCCCTTTCCTGCAATCTCTAGGCTACTCCAGCTGTCTTCATGAGTACAATTACCTTATTTTAACATTACAGTAATCTCCGCATCATAGTGGTAGATAGCCTTCAAGTGGTTGGGTAATACTATTAATGCAAGCCAGGGGGTGTCATTGGTTTACTGTTTATTGTGGTATGTAT
The DNA here is from genome assembly GCF_963514075.1 of Conger conger. Taxonomy (NCBI): domain Eukaryota; kingdom Metazoa; phylum Chordata; class Actinopteri; order Anguilliformes; family Congridae; genus Conger; species Conger conger. Next base: position 41,226,367 of record NC_083768.1, on the reverse strand, counting down.
ACCATTATATTATAAATACCCCCGCAGAATAATTGAATGTGAAAAGAGTGTGGGCAAGAGCCCCTTTTGCACTATGGAACAGGTGCCTACATTACACACACGCACACACAATCTTGTTTGATACCAATGCACAGAGCTTTGTGCACCTTGAAACATACGCCAAAGCCCTTTACTGTATCTGTTCCCTGCAAAAGAATGAAATAAAATCAGCTCAAACTAGGTTTTGAAACAGCTGATTGACAGCTGGTTGATCAGTTAGACCAGCTCCACACTCAACATGGCTGCACCAGCTCAGGCTATTTTACACCAGGCTTTTGCACTGAACAGAAAGACCTGTTCCTGATGATGTCATTCGAACCCCCTCTTCCCTCAAACAGGATCCAGCCAGGATGCCTTTGTCCGTAACAAAGGGTGAGGGCGTCGCAGTCTTCACTGTGACCTCTGACCCAGGAAGCAAATGGCCCTTGCTGTGCCAGCTCCTCGGGATGTTGTGCAGCAGCCCCGGGTGTTTCGCGTCCTGCAGACCCCGGAAGCTCATGGTTGGCCCCCTGTCATCATTAGCGGTGAGTGTTGTTTCCACTCGAAAAGCCCATTTTCTTTCTGATTCTTTCCGCTTCTCATTGGCCTCCACTGGCTTCCTATTGCCACACGCATCCGTTTCAAGGCCCTAGTGTTGGCATTTCAGGCTGCTAAGGGGACTGCCCCACCTTACATACAATCCCTGATCACTCCCTACTCCCCAGCTAGACCACTCCGGTCTGCCAGCTCTGGTCGCCTTATGGTTCCCTCTCTACGTGCACCTGGCGGTCGAGCTGCACGTTCCCGCCTGTTTTCCGTTCTGGTTCCTCAGTGGTGGAATGACTTGCCTACCACTGTCAGAACAGCAGAATCCCTCCCCCTATTTCGACGCAGACTCAAAACCCACCTTTTCAAACTCTACCTTAGTCCTCCCTCCTGATTTCCCCTGCCCCTCCTTTCTGATATCCCTATCCTTGTCTAACTCCCCCCCCCCAAAAAAAAAAAAAAAAATGCACTTCTGATGACAACTATGTTTAGAACAGCATTTCATGTGTATTTTGCTAGTTTCTGGATGTGGTGCTTTGACTTATGGTAGAACCTATGCACTTTGGATTAAAAGCGTCTGCCAAATGACTAAAATGTAAAATGTAAATGATTCCGAGGTCAGAATGTGGCTATAGATGACCGATCGTGTAAACATGAAATAATTAAGAGCAGACGGTCGTCTGAAATCAAGAAACAGATATGGCCCTCCTTGCTCTTTCACGCGCGCGCATGTGTGTGTGTGGTGTGTGTGTGGAATTAATCGATTGCATTTCCTCATCCTGTTATCCTTTTACAGACCGTTCAGATCATGGTGGGGCTTTTCACCATCGGTCTGGGAGCGAACCTCCTGAGCCTATACGATGGCCCCTATTTCATGTACTACAACGGCGCCCCCTACTGGCTCGGCGCCTGTGTGAGTTTGCCTTTTTATTTTATTTAAAGGTACAATAAGTAAGATTTTTGTGTTAAAACATTGCTACAAGACCATTGTAAATCCCTTCCTATCGTTGAAAAAGGCTCACTGACATGTTCACTCGCCCTCTGCCTGTGTTTATAGTCCTTAAATTTCGGGTTTCAAAATATGCAGTTGACGGGCTGGTACTCTGTACCAAAACATTGCATATCTGTACAATAATTCAAACTCATTGGTTCTAACTGCCACAGCCAATGGTGTTTCAACGTCTGTGTGTTGTGGGGAGGGATAAACAGTGTTGTGGTTTGAGCGCGTTTCTTGCTACAATTCCTCTCTTGACCGTTAGAAGTCCGAAATGACCCATTGTACCTTTAACACAGGTCTGTTTGAGTATGCTGGCCCACAGCAGTGGTCCTCAGTCCTGGTCCTGGAGAGTCACAAGGTCTGCTGGCATTTGCTGTCACTCAGAATAAAGCAGCGCCTGGTTTCTGTGGTCCGAAGGAAACAAGAACCAGCAGACTATGTGGATCTCCAGGACCAGGATGGAGGATAACTGTCCTTACAGTAACCAAAATGAGCATAGTACTACATTCTTAGTCTGAGGTAAGAAGGTCAGTTCATTAATTAGGTTTTCATTTTTGCTGTTAGTATACCAGACTAATCACAAAGATATGGAACTTTATTTTCTTGTAAATAGTAAGAATAATGGTATATCCAAAGCCTCCAACTACCCAAAGTTCACTCTCTAGTTAAACACTTTATAAATTGTACCTATTAATTGGTAACAGTAGGCTATTTGAATGATTTTCACCTATCAAATTATCAGTGAATTTAAGCAACAGTGATTTCTTCTTTTGACAGTTCATTTTCTCTGGAATATTTACCATTATTGGGGACAGGTTTCAGAACATCTGCCTGGTAAGTAACCCAGCTCTTCTGTGGTTGCTCTGGTGTGGTTATGTGCCTCCTCTCTATCCACAGAGTCTTAGTTGTTGATCATCTTATGCCTTTGGGCTAGCCTGGATAAACTGTATGTAACTGAATTTTTTTGTAACTTTCATTTGAAATTTCCAAAAGAGGTCAACCATCGTTTTTGAAAAAAGTAGCTTCTAGAAAGTTGTTTACTTGTTTGGATGTACCGCAGAGCACAGAGCCTTTGAAAGGAGGACTTCCGTTAGCTGATGACTGCGTTCTAGTGCATGGTGGGTGGGGGAATGGGAAGTTGTTCGTGAAACGGTAGAGACAATAAATCTGTTCTATGTGATTGGGTTCCTACAGGTGTTCCTGACTGGCGTTATTAATGTGGTGAGTGCAGTTCTTGCTGTTGTCGCGATAGTTTTCTACTTAGTCGACGAAGGAGCGGTGTTTGACAGGACGTGCTTGGCTTCGGACCGCGACTACTCCCGCTATGACTACCGCGGCGGCTACCAACGAACTCCAGTGAACTTGACGGACGCGGAACTGAGAGCTAAGGACACCAACCTGCAATTCTGCCAGATGTACAAGAATTTCGTGCAGGTGCGTGTTCTCCGCCAAATCCCCCTCCAACGATTCACTGGTCTGGAGCGGTAGCCTAATTTCGATATGGAGCAGCCAAGTTGATTTGTTTTCCCAGAAATAGGTCATGCCGTTAGCTGACCGTAGGGCTGCCTAGAGACTGGGCCAGCTGGGTGGCACGGGTACCCATTAGTGTTGTAGCGGATTCAGTCTACACACCCTCCAGGCAGTGGCAAGCGTTTGATTGGCCCCTCCCTCCCACAGCCTTTTGCGATTGGCCTGAAGGTGCTGCTGGTGGCCACTGCTGCTCTCCAGCTCTGCGTCACCATCAGTGAGGCGGTTTTTGCCATGAAGGCACTGAACAAGAACAGCAAGAAGCAGGTAAGATGCCCCAAAACACAGGGCAGCCATCTTGTGTCAATGGGTGTTTGACAGTGAGACCAAAGCTTTGTCATCTCAATGTATTTTTTGGTTTACGAAATGCCGCTAATTGTCAACGTGGACGATAAGTTGTGGACTCTCTTCGATAGTCTGGCCTCATTAAAAATAATTTGGAATTTTTGAAGCACTTGTCACAGAAATTTTGACAAAACTACAGGAACTGTGCTTTTATAGTATTCAGTTACTTCAAATAAAAGATTTGACACCAGACTGGGAGGTATGTGTGTGTGTGTGTGTGTATGTGTGTGTGTGTGTGTGTGCTTTAATTGACTTGCTGGTCTGGTCTTTGTTGTATCTCAAAGCAGGCCCCTGAGGTTACCTACGTCGGTTAAGCAGCCACTCATGGAGGAGCTGACATCCCGAAGCCCAGCTTTTTTCACTCCTGCCACCTATCAGTTCTCCCTGTGTGTCAGACTCAGGGCTGCATCTCGTTAGCCGGAAAGCACACACACCTTCACTCCACTAACCCCCTCCCCCCACTCCGTGCCCTGGAAAATCTCTTGTGGACTCCCTCCACTGTCCCATTTTCAAAGTAGATAAAGAACTTCTTCAGCCGCGCCCTATGTGTTGTTGTTATCGTGCATATCATCCTACCCAGGTGTGCGAAATGTCAGTTTGTTTTTGTGGCTCATATCCTACAAACAAATTCGGCAATTTAAAACAGGGAAGCCGGTTTCTATACACTCACCGAGCACTTTGTTAGGTTTTTTTAGACTTCTACTGCTGTAGCCTATCCACTTAGAGTTATAATGCGTTGTGTGTTCAGAGATGCTCTTCTGCATACCACTGTTGTAATGTGTGGTTATTTGCGTTATTGTCACCTTCCTGTCAGCTTTGACCAGTCTGGTGATTCTCCTCTGAAATCTCTCATTAACAAGGCGTATCTGTCTGCAGAACTGCTGCTCACTGGATGTTTTTTGTTTTTTATTCACCATTCTCTGCAAACTCTAGAGACTGTGTGAAAATCCCAGAAGATCAGCAGTTTCTGAGATACTCAAACCACCCTGTCTGACTCCAGCAATCATTCATCAGTCAAAGTTTCTTAGATCACATTCCTTCCCCATTCTGACATTTGGTCTGAAAAACAGCTGAACCTCTTGACGACGTCTGCATGCTTTTATGCATTTAGTTGCTGCCACATGATTAGCTGATTAAATATTTGCATTAACAAGTTGGTGAACAAGTCTACCTAATAAAGTATATAATAGATTAATTGTGCATTCCCATTTTTTGACAAGCAATCACACTATAACAAACCTAGGTGAAGAACTGCTATCAATCTGTGACAAGTTCTTGGAAAAAAAAAATGTTCCTTATGTTCCCCCACATCATCTGCCCATCTGTTCCTAATACAGTGTTTCTGCTGTGAACCAGCTGCAATTCCAAAGCTTTTAGTAAACCATTTGCACTTTCCAGTTCCACTTTCCGCAGCTGTAGCTGTGTTTTTACAGTATAGCACACTAATCGAAACCTCTATAAATCATGAGCTGAGAATTATAAGGTTCTAACTGACTTTTTTTGGGGTTTTTTTTGTTAGTTTCATAAATATGTTGCTTTTAGGGCACTAAATACATGTGTGAGGGTTTTATACAAAAACACAGTTTAAAAGTTTGAAAAAATGATACATTTAAAAGCCGTATCTGATTGGAGCCCATTCACTTCGGAGTATTTGAAGCTCAATATCTCAAAACTCTCAGAACGCAGATAGAGTCTCATTCTCAGCTCACAAAATATACTAAATTGTCTAAACTCCCTGCTAAGACACTCAAGGAGACCAAATCATTATTTCTGGTGTCACTGTCTGTTCATCCAGTATGCTTGCAATATGATAAGGCATAACCAACCATTTACTTTGTTATATTTAGATTGTAATTGGAGACAGCCTCTACCTCTCCAGTTCATGCTTTTCCACCTTGTGTGTGTACAAACGGGACTAAATAAATCAGTTTTCTTCTTGAAAGAAAGAAGGCCTGGTCATACCTGGTCATTTATTCTGGAAAAAAAAAAGAAGTCTACAAACTAGGGTCAGCGTTTCTGCTGTAAACCAATTGCTGTTTTCATAGCTGTTGCTACTAGAAGCTGCTGGTCTCAACAGAAAAACAACAAACTGGGTGTTGAGGTGGTGCGCGTAGAAAAGAGTCTGTATTCATGCGAGGTGGATGGAATTGGGTCAGCACAAGGTAGCACTCTTCCTCACTCCTCTCACTCTACCCTCTCTACGCCACCTAGTGGTCTGGATGACGAACAGCAAGCACAGTGAGCAGGCACAAAATGGACTACTTCTGGGCAAATGTAGTTATTTATTTATGTGTTACTAAGACTTTTTAAACACAGTCACAAAATGTGTTGTCTTTAACACGAGACATGGACACATCTAAAACCAGCTTGACCACTTTAGACTTGTTTAAGCGCAAGTTTTCAGCAGGGACGTAACTGTTATGCAGCGTCTGTGTGGGCTGTGGCGGTTGCCTATCAAATCTCTTCCTGGTAAAATGTGTCGACAGGAAAGTGTGTCGACAGGGAATGAATGAAAATAAAAAAACAATCTCGCTTTCAAATTTGCAGAAAATGTTGTACCATTAGAATTCAGGTTCGCTTTCAATCACATACACTACAGATTCATTGTAACAGGCATTTAAACCAGGGGAGCCCAAATTGTTGCACCCCACTGTACATTAAATCACAAATAAACCTGCTGACCGCATTATTTCCTTTCTTAAACACAGATTCTATATCATTCAGGTAATGCAAACAAGGAAAACACAGGAATAGACCCGAAAATGCAAAGTTATCAGGGTTAAGGGCCTTGCTTATGGGCCCAATGGCTGTGCAGGTCTTATTGTGGCTACACTGAGGATTGAACCACCAACCTTGCGGGTCCCAGTCATGTACCTTAACCACTAGATTCTTTCAAAAAAAATTCAATGAAAGGTCCTAAATAAATGTACTATACATTTTACACTACATTTTAGTAATTTGGCAGCATAGTTAAAAACTGAATCAAATCAATATTCTTTGTGACTACCCTTCAGCGTTAAAACTGCATTACTTCACTGAGAGCCAACGCTGTCCTGCAGTTCTATAAGACAATCAGCAGGGGGGCTGTTCCAGGCATGTTGGAGAACTTGCCACAGTTCATCTGCAGACTTTGGTTGGCTCCTTGCTTCTGATCTCAGACAGCCTTGATCAAGTTTTTATGTAAAAATTAAATGTAAAATTAAATACAGAAATGTCTCTGTAAAATTAAATCTTTTGGAAAATGAATATTTGGAAATCTCAAATGTGTTCTTTTATATTAACAGACACAAAAAAAACACAAATATATATAATAAAGTCTAGGGTGCCTAAGACTTTTGCACAATACTGTATGTATGTATGTACGGAACAGAAAAACTTGTTTCTGATTGTTGTAGTTTGAAAAACTCTTTTTTCCCCACGCACTGTTTGACAGGATCCAGCCAGGATGTGTTTATCTGTGACAAAGGGTGAGGGCCTCCTTTGGTGCCTTCTGTAAGTGAGAGGTTTGGTCTTATAATAACTATTCCTTAATTATTACTGTTACTTATGAACTATTTATTTGTTATTACTATTATTACTATTATTATTATTAATAATATTGTTATTGTTATTAATAATAAGAACAACTAATAGTAATGTAGTAATAACTATTTTTTGCAACATATCAATGTGATATTTATTATACATTCGGCTGACATTAACTAAGGAAAAGTATCTTGTTTGCGTACGTTGGGAGAAATGAGAACGATTTCAGTGGCCCTGAATGACAAGGGACCACAAAAATTGTGCTCCAAATGTACAGGGATCGGGTGGGATACATGGATGTGTGCGTGTGTGTGTGTGGAATCTCTGCTCTGTTGCTTGAACGTGTGTGTGTGTGTGTGTGTGTGTGTGTGGAATCTCTGCCCTGTTGCTTGAGCGTGTGTGTGTGTGTGTGTGTGGGTGTGTGTGTGTGGAATCTCTGCTCTGTTGCTTGAGTGTGTGTGTGTGTGTGTGTGTGTGGAATCTCTGCCCTGTTGCTTGAGTGTGTGTGTGTGTGTGTGTGTGTGTGGAATCTCTGCTCTGTTGCGCATGAGTGTGTGTGCTTTTCACCACCGTTCGGGGAGCAGTCGTACTGAGCCTGTACCATGACGACCATTTCATCATGGGTGCAGTTGGCGCCCCCTACTGGTTGGGTGGCACTGTGAGTTTGTCTTTTTATTTAATTTAACGCGGGTCTGTTTGAGTATGCTGGCCCACAGCAGTGGTCCTCAGTCCTGGTCCTGGAGAGTCACAGGGTCTGCTGGTGTTTGCTGTCACAGCAAACCGCACAGCCACAGCAAACAGTCACAGTCACAGCCACAGTCACAGCAAACCGTACAGCCACACAGCAAGGGCAGAATAAAGCAGCCGCCTGGTTTCTGTGGTCCGAATCGGCTGCTGATCTGAAGGAAACAAGGACCAGACTATGTGGCTCTCCAGGACCAGGATTGAGGATAACTGTCTTACAGTAACCAAAATTAGCAAAGTACTACATTCTTAGGTGGCACGGATGGTGCAGTGGGTAGCACTGCCGCCTCACAGCAAGGAGGTCCTGGGTTCGAATCCCGGTCGGCCGGGGCCTCTATGTGGAGTTTGCCTGTTCTTCCAGTGTTTGCGTGGGTTTCCTCCGGGTACTCCGGTTTCCTCCCACAGTCCAAAGACATGCAGGTTAGGCTGATTGGAGAGTCTAAATTGCCCGTGGGTACGAGTGTGTGAGTGAATGGTGTGTGTGCCCTGTGATGGACTGGCGACCTGTCCAGGGTGTATTCCTGCCTTTCGCCCAATGTATGCTGGGATGGGCTCCAGCCCCCCTGCGACCCTGTTCAGGATAAGCGGGTTAAGATAATGGATGGATGAATAAAACTTAAGAATGAAAGCATATCGGAAGCCCCTAACTAACCCAAGTTCACAGTCTTGTTAAATACTTCATAAAAATGTACCTACTAAATTGGTAACAATAGGATATATTCTGATTCAATTACCAGCAAATTTAAGCAACTGTAGTTCCTTCTCTTTTGGCAGTCAATTTTGTCTGGAATACTAAGCATTTTCACTGAAAGGTTTCCGATCTGTTGCTTGGTAAGTAATCCAGTTCCTTTGTGTTTGGAATGTACTCTCTGCACCCTGCATTTTACCGGCATCGGCTGTTGATCGTCTTGTAGCGACTATCTAGCTAAGGTGAACCATGATTTTGAAAGAGAAGCTTCTAGAAAGTCGTTCACTTGTTTGGATGTACCGCAGGGCACAGAGCCTTTGAAAGGAGGACTTCTCCACACGTGGTGCACGTTACCGGATGACTGCGTTCCAGTGCATGGTGGGTGGGGGAATGGGAAGTTGTTTGTGAAACGTTAGAGAGAATAAATCTGTTGTATGTGGTTGGGTCCCTACAGGTGTCCCTGACCGCGACTATTAATCTGGCGAGTGCAGTTCTGGCTGTTGTCTCTGCTGGTCTTCAACTCTGCGTCGCCATCAACGTGGCGGTTATGGCCATAAAGGCACTGAAGAAGAACAGCGAGGGGGAGGTAAGACGCCCCAAAACACAGGCGGCCATCTTGTTTCAATCGGTGTTTGAAAGTGAAGATAAATCTTGCCTTTTTTTTTTTTTGGTTTAAAATGGCTGGTGCTGTCAGTGTAGATTGAAAGTGCTACTTTCAACACAATTGGGGGCGACATTGGCTCAGGCGGTAAGAGCCATTGTCTGGCGGTCAGAGGGTTGCCGGAGGGTTCGATTCTGTCCCGGGTGTGTTGAAGTGGGCAAGACACCTAACCCCCAAATGCTTCTGATGAGCTGGTCGGTGCCTTGCATGGCAGCCAATCGCCGTTGGTGAGTGAGTGTGTGTATGAATGGGTGAATGAGAAGCATCAATTGCACAGTGCTACCTAAATGCCAACCATTTGACATTTTGTGTCAAAGTTACTACCTTTGTGTTGCAAAATATACAATTTATCTGTTAAAAAGGGACACATTTTAACATAGACTATCTGCAAGGTGGACGGTCTTAGTCTGTCTGTCCGTGGTAAAAAAAATATTTTTTGGAATATGTGAAGTACTTCGCAGAGAAACTGCAGGTCAGTTATTTCAAATAAAGTCTGGTGTGCGTGTCTGTGTGTGTTTGTGTGTGCGAGTGTGTGAGTTTGATTGACTTGCTGATCTGGCTGTATCTCAAAGCAGGTCCCTGAGGTTAAGCAGCCACTCATGGAGGAGGTGACAGCCAATCCTGTTGCTTAGAGGAAGGCCCGCCTTAACGAGTGCCACCTATCACTTTTCCCTGTGTGTCAAGACACTGTGAAACTTCTGTGGCTGCCTTGATGAGAAATGAATTACAGCGCCCCCTGCAGTATCAAATGGTTTTAGTCTCAGTTGAACTGAATTTGTAGGCTTTTCTTCTTTGGATGTTAGATATGTAATTACGAATGGTTTTGGATGCACACTGAAATAAACTTTGACTTGGCTTACCTACACAAGTTAATTATTTCTGTTTTTCAATGTCTATTTTTTAGAAGATAGCTCTTGAAAAAGAAATCACCAACACACCAAGCCATTTGTGGACTCTGGCCCTGGCGATACAAGAACATTTGTGTAGAGACGTCTAATAAAAATTCTGGGCATTATTTTGGCATGGTCCAGTGAGAGGACAAACCTGTCTGTACAAATAGAGTGTTTGTAACTCAGCTGTCTGGAGGTCCTTTCTTGATGCATGGTTGGTGTGTCCAGTTCAGTGCCAAAATTAATGAATTTAGTTCATTTCCAAATTGTCAAATTCTTTTTTTGGAGATTAAAAAAAAAAAGAATTTGCAAGTGCATATCCGCACTTTGACACTTTTAACCAAAAACCAGGAGTGGTACTCACGTTACTGTAATTAAGTAGTAATTTTGTGTACTTATACTTTTCTCAGTATGTTTCTCGGTCTGTAATTAAGTGTGCCTCACATGATGTAATCTACTTTTTAACTATTAAACAACCGTTCCCTATCGAGTACATTTTAAGCTTCACAAAAGCCCTTTTCTGCTCACCACAATTGTAGAGAGTGGTTATCGGAGTTACCATAGACAGCTCAAACCAGTCTGGCCATTCTCAGTTGACCTCATCAAGGCGGATGTTTTTTAGTTTTTCGCACCATTGTAGGCTTTTATCTCCCAAACAGTCTGGTGAAAACTCTTAAAACTTGGTAGGCGTGTTAGGGATGTGTGCACTTGAGGTTTATTAGAATACGGCACGGAAAATGTTGTCACTGAAAATGCATTTTTGGTCTTCCAGATAATTTCAGAGGTACATACTTCAATTATTATCATCATCATCAAGTATGGATTTTAAAAGATAAATTCCGAGAAAAAAAAAGTAAATTAGTCCATTTGCATACTTTATTCAAAATTACAATGACAATTTTGTAGCAGTTTATAATCTGAAATAAGACATGTTTGAAGATTGTTTTGAACCATTTTATTTTGTTTTTTAAATCAGCACTACCCAATAGTCATTTTTCTTGAATTTTCAGGATCTAAGAATGAGATTTGTGATGCTGTACCCACCCCTAAAGCTTATAACAAAACAATAATTGGCTCAAAACACTCTCCTGGATGTGGAGTAATGGTTGGCAAAGTTTCATGATGATAGGATGCACTAAGGAAAATGTAATATTTTCCAAAATCAGGTTTTGAGAAAATTGACTCCAAATATAGAAATGGTAAATAATTATCCTGATTTCACCGTACAAATGGCCTAATCATTCAAAAGGTGGTATTATGCTGAAAGTATAGTTGAATAGTATAGTAAGAATAGTTGAGGAATGATTTGCAGCAGTAAACAGAAAAGGTACATTTGACTGAAAATTTGATTTTTTCAGTGGATCTCTCTCTCTCTCTTTCTCTCTCACTCATACACACACACACATACAACACACAGCCAATGATTTATGCAGCAGCAAATTATAAAATAGTGTGTTTTCCAGAATTTAGTCATAGCCTTGCGGTATTGATAACGACCGAGAGTGCGAGTCTGTTCTATCTGTTCGCTCTACTTCCACAATTAGCCCCGATGTCCATTTGGGCATTTTGGAGTGTTTGAAGAGTTTACAGCTGACAACCAAAAGTGGACATCCCCTCACCCACTCCCAAGCTCCCTCTCGCCCTTCCTTTAGGGCAGTGATCTCCAAACTAGTTGGCATGGAGAGCCACGTGTATGCAGGTTTTTCATTCCAACCAATTAATGCTGCCTTAATTGACTCCAGTTACTCATTAAACCATTTGCATTCAACTGCATTAAAGCACAGAATATAAAGAACTACAAGACCAAATTTAGCAGATAATTGAACAACTTGTATCATCAAGAGCTGAGGCTGGCATAAAAACCAGCGTACGCATGACCAACCATGGGCCTCAGCCTTAGGCAGAGTGCACACAGACATGTAGCTTCTTGTGCACCTCCCAAAAGTGGAGCTCATCGGCGAAGTTACAGGCGAAGGCCAGGTCCTTGGCGTCCGTCGAGATCACGTGGATGGAACAGACGGGCACCTGCTCGAACAGCATCTCAGCCACGACTTCCGGCATCTGCTTCTTCTGCCCCGCCAGCAGTTGCTGGATCAAGGGCTTGTCCAGGGGCTCGGGAGAGGCGCTGTAGGACACCACCACCGCCAGCTTCCCCTCCGACCCCAGCTCCTGGAACCGGCTCTTCCCAACTGCACAGTTATAGTCTTTCTTATTTCTAAACATGCCTGAAGGTGGCAAGTACACCCGCACGGACCAGCGCACCCAGTCATACTTGTGCCCCAGGGCCTCCAAGATGGAGTCGGCCAGCTCTTTGCTGGTCTTTGCCCCTCGATCCCTCACCAGGCGCCGGGTGTCTATCTGGGCCTGCTCCGGGTAACTGTCGATGCAGTCCTGGATGACGGCGTCCATCTTCCCCTGGACCTCCTTCATCCTCTCCCCCCAGTCCTTCACGACATCCTCTTCCTCGCCGGCCCCCTTCAGAGCCGCCTGGCCCACCAAGGCGATGAGCCCAATGCAGAAGAGGTTCTTCAGACGGGCGCAGAAGTCCTCCATGACCCGCCGGCTCTTTTCGTGATAGTTGAGGGTGATCTCCAGCACTGACTCCCCGGAGAAGTTGTCCCCCGTCACAGCGCCGTACAAGGTGTGCAGGTTCTTGTCGCCCCCGGTCTTGGAGAAGTGCTCCAGAAACAGCTTCTTCTTGACCTCCCGGAACTTGGGCTTGGCGTTGAGGATGTCCATGAACTTGCGGAACTGATTGCTCAGGTTCTCCTCCGCGGAAAAGTAGGTGACATCCGCCCCACTCTTCCTGATCTCCTGGTCGACGCGGCAGATCTCCTCGGAGACGACCTCCAGCTGATTCCGAACCTTCTGGAACTGCTCCTTCATGAACTCGGCCTCCTTGCTCTCCACGTTGTCCATGGCCAGCTGCACCACGGGGGCCACGATGGAGAAGATGGGGAAGAGGTCCCCAGCGATGCTGGCCAACACCTCTGTGCCTTTCTCAAACACGTCCATCACAGTCTCCACCAGGTCCTTCTTCTCTGCAATGATCTTTTGCAGTTGGTTCGCCATCTTTGGTGCTCTCTATCAGGGGAGGGAAAAAAAGGAACAGACATGAGGTTCATTGTTTGCGGCCTGCATTCTGATGAAATTTATTTTACTTCAGTTTAGTTTGTTTTCAATGTGTCCAAAAACCAGAAAACAACTCTAAAGTAACAGTCATGGATTCCAGAGCTTACTGCAGAGTGTGCTACTCTTTTGGAAAAAAATAAGTCTTACAAGGTGTGTGACAGTTAGTACGGCTTATTTTTTAGACTTCTACTGAGTCCAAAACAGTAGCACACTCCAGGGATGATAGCCAGGGGTGTTCTCTAAATTTCCTGAAAAGCACAAGTTGATAGGACACTCGTAGCCACTATGGCGAGTGTTTGTTTGACTGAAGTGACTAGCGAATTCTCAAAATGGCTTCTGTGTTGAATAGGAAAGGAAAGGATAGTTGATTCCAAATGAACCAGTAGCATGTGATTGGACGAACAAAATGTCAATCTTTCAGCCCTGGACACAATGCATGGTGAGGCCAGGCCTCCGTTGCCCACCCATTTTCAGTGATCTGGCCAATCACATATTGGCATGAAAAAAAATGCATTACATTGACTTCTATGAGAATCTCATTTCCTAGGGGAGGCCTGGCCTGGCCTGGCCTCCCTTAATACAAACTGATAGGGAAATCTGGCCTGTTGCTTTACAATTGCAATATTGGGTTTTAGCCATGGGAAAATTTAGATTTATGAACAAAACTAAAATAATATGAATATAAAAAATAAAAAATATGTTTTTTGTTAAAATAAATAAATAAAATAAATATATTTATTGTTTTTTTTAAATCTCTCTCTTCTCTCAAATTATTGGGGAGGCCAGGCCTCCTCCACCTCTATGGAGGAGCCTCCACTGATATATATATATATATATATATATAATACTGTGCAAAAGTTTTAGGCAGGCGTGAAAAAATGCTGTAAAATACGAATGCTTTCAAAAATAGAAATGTTAATAGTTTATTTTCATCAATTAAGAAAATGCATGAACAGAAGACGTGAATGAACAGAAGAAAAATCTAAATCAAATCAATATTTGGTGTGAACACCCTTTGCCTTCAAAACAGCATCAATTCTTCAAGGTATACTTGCACACAGTTTTTGAAGGAACTCGGCAGGTAGGTTGTTCCAAACATCTTGGAGAACTAGCCACAATTCTTCTGTGGATTTCGGCAAATGCTTCTGTTTCTTCATGTAATCCCAGACAGACTTGATAATGTTGAGATCAGGGCTCTGTGGGGGCCATACCACCACTTCCAGGACTCCTTGTTCTTCTTTACACTGAAGATAGTTTTTAATGACATTGGCTGTGTGTTTGGGGTCACTGTCCTGCTGTAGAATACATTTGGGGCCAATCAGATGCCTCCCTGATGGTATTGCATGATGGATAAGTATCTGCCTATACTTCTCAGCATTGAGGAGACGATTAATTCCGACCAAATCCTCAACTTCATTTGCAGAAATGCTGCCCCAAACTTGCAAGGAACCTCCACCATGCTTCACTGTTTCACGTCAGAGATATGGCTTTTTGGACACAATTTCTCCATGAAGACCACTTCTGACCAGTAGATGGGTGTACCTGGGTCCCACTGGTTTCTGCCAATTCTGAGCTGAATGGCACTGCTGGACATCCTCCGATTGCAATGGGAAGTAAGCATGATGTGTCTTTCATCTGCTGCACTAAGTTTCCGTGGCTGACCACTGCGTCTACGGTCCTCAACGTTGCCCGTTTTTGTGCTTCTTCAACAGAGCTTGGACAGCACATCTGGAAACCCCTGTCTGCCTTGAAATTCCTGCCTGGGAGAGACCTAGCTGATACAGTATAACTACCTTGTGTCTTGTTGCTGTGCTCAGTCTTGCCATGGTATATGACTTCTGAAATTAAACTGTCTTCAGCAACCACACATTGTAACCCTCCTACACAGCTGTTTCTGTTTCAGTTAATGATTGTGTTTCAACCTACATATTAAATTGATGATCATTAGCTGTTTGGTATAATTGGTTGATCACACACCTGACTATATGCCTACAAAATCCATGACTTTGTCCGAGAAGAACTGATGCTGGTTTGAAGGCAAAGGGTGGTCACACCAAATATTGATTTGATAGATTTTTCTTCTGTTCACTCACTTTGCATTTTGTTAATTGATAAAAAAATTAACTATTAACATTTCTATTTTTGAAAGCATTCTTACTTTACAGCATTTCTCACACCTGCCTAAAACTTTTGCAGATATACAGTGCATCCAGAAAGTATTCACAGCACTTCACTTTTCCCACATTTTGTTATGTTACAGCCTTATTCCAAAATGGAATAAATTCATTTTTTTCCTCAAAATTCTACACACAACACCCCATAATGACAACATGAAAGAGGTTTTTTTGAAATTTTTGCACATTTATTAAAAATAAAAAACTAAGAAATCACATGTACATAAGTATTCACAGCCTTTGCCATGAAGCTCAAAATTGAGCTCAGGTGCATCCTGTTTCCACTGATCAACCTTGAGATGTTTCTACAGCTTAATTGGGAGTCCACCTGTGGTAAATTCAGTTTATTGGACATGATTTGGAAAGGCACACACCTGTCTATTTAGGGTCCCACAGTTGACAGTGCATGTTGGAGCACAAACCAAGCATAAAGTCAAAGGAATTGTCTGTAGACCTCCGAGACAGGATTGTCTCGAGGCACAAATCTGGGGAAGGGTACAGAAAAAAAATAACAAAAAATGTATTCCATTTTGGAATAAGGCTGGAACATAACAAAATGTGGGAAAAGTGAAGCGCTGTGAATACTTTCCGGATGCACTGATATATATATATATATATACACACAGTGGTGTGAAAAAGTGTTTGCCCCCTTCCTGATTTCTTTTTTTTTTGCATGTTTCTCACACTTAAATGTTTCAGATCAAACAAATTTAAATATTAGTCAAAGACAACACAAGTAAACACAAAATGCAGTTTTTAAATGAAAGTTTTTATTATTAAGGGAGAAAAAAAATCCAAACCTACATGGCCCTGTGTGAAAAGTGATTGCCCCCTAAACCTAATAACTGGTTGGGCCACTTGCAATGAGTCTCTGCCAGCGCTGTGGAGGAATTTTGGCCCACTCATCTTTGCAGAATTGTTGTAATTCAGCCACATTGGACGGTTTTCGAGCATGAACCGCCTTTTTAAGGTCATGCCACAGCATCTCAATAGGATTCAGGTCAGGACTTTGACTAGGCCACTCCAAAGTCTTCATTTTGTTTTTCTTCAGCCATTCAGAAGTGGACTTGCTGGTGTGTTTTGGATCATTGTCCTGCTGCAGAACCCAAGTTCATTTCAGCCTGAGATCACGAACAGATGGCCGGACATTCTCCTTCAGGATTTTTAGGTAGACAGCAGAATTCATGGTTCCATTTATCACAGCAAGTCTTCCAGGTCCTGAAGCAGCAAAACAGCCCCAGACCATCACACTACCACCACCATATTTTACTCTTGGTATGATGTTCTTTTTCTGAAATGCGGTGTTACTTTTATGCCAGATGTAATGGGACACAAACCTTCCAAAAAGTTCAACTTTTGTCTCGTCAGACCACAGAGTATTTTCCCAAAAGTCTTGGGGAACATCAAGATGTTTTCTGGCAAAATTGAGACAAGCCTTAATGTTCTTTTTGCTCAGCAGTGGTTTTCGTCTTGGAACTATATATATATATATATAAGGCAGGTATGAAAAATGCTGTAAAGTAAGAATGCTTTCAAAAATAGAAATGTTAATAGTATATATATAGACTGCTCCCATGACCAGGAAATGCATGAAGAGGAAATTGGATCCAAAAAGTCCGGTTTTGGCCACTTGCCTGTGAAGCAATTCTGCTAATCAGAGTAATTTCTTGGTTCGAACAAAATGGAATAAACCTGCTTGTGGGAAGTTCAGTATTTGTTGGAAGAACAAGGGACAGGCTGCCAACACAAGAGGAGTGTTGAAGTGTGGGCTTAAGGACAAAAATATTTTTTTTATACTCTCAAGTAAAGTAAGAATATCATACTTAATTTTTATTAGCATAAACTTGCTTAACGTCAGGGTTAACAGACTCAGTTCCTGATGTGTCCATGCGAACGGGCGAGGAAGATTGATAAGTCTACAGGTAGGCCTACGCTGTAATAAACTAGACCAGCCACATACAACTAGAAAATGGCAGAACCCAAAATGGTTAGTGGATAAACATATTTCCGTTGATTAGTGAAACGAGTGCCCTGCCCTCACTTGTCACAGAACTGGAATGAACTGCAAAAAACGAAAATACAAAAACAAATAAACTTCATTTCTCGGGCTATTTTACCAGTTTTAGAACACA
Organism: Conger conger; assembly: GCF_963514075.1. Taxonomy (NCBI): domain Eukaryota; kingdom Metazoa; phylum Chordata; class Actinopteri; order Anguilliformes; family Congridae; genus Conger; species Conger conger. The sequence goes on along the minus strand of NC_083768.1, from coordinate 41,208,988 downwards.
AGGCGTATAGCGTGTTATTGTAACTGTATAGTATAGTCCGATTTGGAAAGCGATTCTTTAAATTAAACTAGTTAACGTCAGGGTTGACAAACTCAGTTCCTGACGTATCCATGAGGACGGGCGAGGAGTGTTATGCGATTGATATGTCTACACTGTAATAAACTAGACTAGCCACAAACTAGCCAATGGCAGAACCCTGAATGGTTAGCGAATTAACATATTTCCGTTGATTAGTGAAACGAGAGAGAAGCACTCCCACGAACTAGAATGAACTGCAAAAAAACTAAATTGGCTACAAAAACAAATAAACTTCATTTCACGGGCTATCCAACCAGCTTTAGAACACATGGCGTATAGCGTGTTATTGTAACTGTATAGTATAGTCCTATTTGGAAAGCGATTCTTAAAATTAAACTTTAATCAAAGATGGAGGTTGTGTCTTCCTTATCTTCGCATGCAAGTTACTTGATGTCACAAAAAGACGTCTGGCGGAAGATAGTCTTTCTGTTTATTTAAGGACAAATGTATGTAGCACTTGTTTTTGTAACAATGAAGAAATATTTTATTCGTAGCCTATTTGTTTGGATCTATATGCTAGCTAATATACTATGTTGAAATTATACGAACGAGAAGTTACAGAAGTCGGTTCAGTAGGATACCACCCTTTTTTACATGGTTTGGCTGCAGTGTACACTCGCCATACAATGTTTGAAAGAGAGGGGGGAAATCGCAAACTGAGTCTGACGAAAACAGTGTAGCAATTACGCTAAAATATGCGACGAACATGAACGAAATACAAACTTACTGCGTAGAATGCTGTAGTAACCCAAATCCGTGTATTGCCTAGTTATCTTTCCGCTCAGTGTTGCCGTTTTGTCTTGTTTTGTGGACAGACTATGCGGCTGGAAAAATGACACACCCTAACAGAAAAGAGCACGAAGTTAACTGAAGTCCTGCCCTCATGTTTTCCTTCGGATTACATAATCTCCTGATCATTACTCAGGTTCCGTCTGTACTTGATCAGTATGATAAGAGTGAATTAGCTATTTTATTTGTTATTTGTGTAAATATAGTTTTTTTCATCCTGAGTTGTCTGACTGAAATGTATTTGCATACATGTAAATAATGTGTAAAATGTTGGTTGCTTGCCTCTTTTCTTGTACGGTATATGTCTCTGCCACCTGGTAAGTAGGCTGTATTCCACCCTTCTTTTGTATGTTATTATTATTATTATTATTATTATTATTATTATTATTATTATTAGTATTATTATTAGTATTATTATAATTATTGCTTCATTTGGACAGCTGAAAAGCAGAGATGCTAACACAGCTCAGAAGGTGCCACTCAGAAGAGTGAACCCATGGTCAGGCAGTGGACTGGTATATGTATGTGCCTTAAGAATCACACCACATGTGTCGCTATATGCAGTGCATCCGGAAAGTATTCACAGCGCTTCACTTTTCCCACATTTTGTTATGTTACAGCCTTATTCCAAAATGGAATAAATTCATTTTTCATTCATTTTTTTCCTCAAAATTCTACACACAACACCCCGTAATGACAACATGAAAGAAGTTTTTTTGAAATTTATTTAAAAAAAGAACTAAGAAATGACATGTACATAAAAAAATGTACACATGTTCAAAAAAACTTCTTTCATGTTGTCATTATGGGGTGTTGTGTGTAGAATTTTGAGGAAAAAATGAATTTATTCCATTTTGGAATAAGGCTGGAACATAACAAAATGTGTGCGTGTGCGTTTGTGAGTGTGAGTGTGTTTTGATTGACTTGCTAGTCTGGTCTTGTGCTGTATCTCAAAGCAGATCCCTGAGGTTAAGCAGCCACTGATGGAGGAGGTGACAGCCAATCCTGTTGCTTAGAGGAAGGCCCGCCTTATCAAGTGCCACCTATCACTTTTCCCTTTGTATCAGACACTGTGAAACTCCTGTGGCTGCTTCTGTGAGAAATGTATTTACGCGCCCCCTGCAGTATCAAATGGTTTTACTCTCAATTGAAATTTTCTTTGGATGTTAGATATGTAATTACGAATGGTTTTGGATACACACTGAAATAAACTTTGACTTGGCTTCCCTACACAAGTCAATGTATGCCACTAGAGACAGACAGCAAAGACGGCTTGATATTTCTGTTTTTCAATGTCTATTTAGAAGATAGCTCTTGAAAAATACAATAAAATAAATAATCAACACACCAAGCCATTTGTGGACTGACGATATAAGAACATTTGTGTAGATCACATTAAATAGGTGACGTCTAATAAAACTTCTGGGGATTATTTTGGCATGGTCCAGTGAGAGGGAGGACAAACCTGTCTGTACATATCGAGTGTTTGTAACTCAGCTGTCTGGAGGCTAATTAATTTAGTTTAGTTGATTTTAAAATTGTCAAGGGATGTACATGGTAGGCAACAATACTCAAATCGGCTGTGCCATTCGAGCAATGATTGATTGGTATTGAAGGGCCCAAAGTGGGCCAAGAAAACATTCCCCACCCCATTACACCACTGCCATCAGCCTGGACTGTTGACACAAGGCAGGTTGGGTCCATGGATTCATGGTGTTGGGGACAAATTCTGACCTTACCATCTATATGCCTCAGCACAAATCGTGGTTCATCAGACCTGGCTACGTTTTTCCAGGTAAGTGTCCAGTTGACAGAGCCTGTGCTGACTGCAGCCTCAGCTTTCTATTCTTGGCTGACAGAAGTGGAACCTGACGTGGTCTTCTGCTGTTCGACGTGTTGTGCATTCTGAGACCCTTTTCTGCTCACCACAATTGTAGAGAGTGGTTATCTGAGTTACCATAGCCTTTCTGTCAGCACACACCAGTCTGGCCATTCTCAGTTGACCTCCTCAACAAGGCGTTATTTCTGCAAAATGTTCTGCAAGATGTTTTTTAGTTTTTCGCACCATTGAACGCTTTTATCTCCCAAACAGTCTGGTGAAAACTCTTAAAACCTGGTCGGCGTATTAGGGATGTGTGCACTTGAAGTTTTTTTTACGATATGGCAATGTTGGTAGCAATCTTGTTATGGTTATGTTCCACTGAAAATGCATCTTTGGTCTTCCAGATTTCAATTAAAATGAAGAATGGACTAAAATTCTGACACAGTATATTAATCAATTTGCATACTTTATTCAAAATTACAAATTAAAACATTTTTTAATATAAATAAGAAATAAGATAGTTTTGAACCATTTAAAAAATTTTTTATCACCAGTACCCAATCGTCATTGTTCGAGAAATTATGGATTTTTCATGAAGAAAAATTATGAATTGTCAGGATCTAACAATGAGATTTGTGATGCTGTACCTGCCTTTAAAGCTTATAACAAGAAAATAATCGGCTCAAAACACTCCTGGATATGGAGTAAAGGTTTGCAAGGTTTCATAATGAGTCCTAATATCGTCCAGGTTTTGGGAAAATGAAACCCAAAGATAGAAATGGTAAATAATTTTCCTAATTTCACCATCATTCAAAAGGTGGTATTATACTGAATAGTTGAGGAATGATTTGCAGCTGTAAACAGAAAAAGGTACAGAAAATTAGACTTTTTCAGTGGATCTCTCTCTCTCACACACACACACACACACACACACACACATAAAACACAGCCAGTGATTTATGCAGCTGCCAATTATAAAATAGTATGTTTTCCAGAATTTAGGCATGCCACACTGGCCTTGCAGTATTGATAACAACCAAGAGTGCTAGTGGTCTATCTTTTCGCTCTACTTCCAGATCTAGCCCCTATGTCCATTTGGGCAAGAGACTTTAAAGAGTGTTTGAAGATTTTACAGCTGACAACCAAAAGAGGACATCCACTCCCAAGCTCCCATGCTGCCTTAATTGATTCCAATTACTCATCAAACCATTTGCATTTAACAGCATTAAAGCACAGAATATAAAGAATTACAAGACCGAATTTAGCAAATAATTGAACAACTTATATCATCAAGAGCTGAGGCTGGCATAAAAACCAGCGTACGCATGACCAACCATGGGCCACAGCCTTAGGCAGAGTGCACACAGACATGTAGCTTCTTGTGCACCTCCCAAAAGTGGAGCTCATCGGCGAAGTTACAGGCGAAGGCCAGGTCCTTGGCATCCATGGAGATCACGTGGATGGAACAGAGGGGCACCTGCTCGAACAGCATCTTGGCCACGACTTCCGGCATCTGCTTCTTCTGCCCCGCCAGCAGTTGCCGGATCAAGGGCTTGTCCAGGGGCTCGGGAGAGGCGCTGTAGGACACCACCACCGCCAGCTTCCCCTCCGACCCCAGCTCCTGGAACCGGCTCTTCCCAACTGCACAGTTATAGTCTTTCTTATTTCTAAACATGCCTGAAGGTGGCAAGTACACCCGCACACACCAGCGCACCCAGTCATACTTGCGCCCCAGGGCCTTCAAGATGGAGTCGGCCAGCTCTTTGCTGGTCTTCGCCCCTCGATCCATCACTAGGCGCCGGGTGTCTATCTGGGCCTGCTCCGGGTAACTGTCGATGCAGTCCTGGATGACGGCGTCCATCTTCCCCTGGACCTCCTTCATCCTCTCCCCCCAGTCCTTCAGGACATCCTCTTCCTCGCCGGCCCCCTTCAGAGCCGCCTGGCCCACCAGGGCGATGAGCCCGATGCAGAAGAGGTTCTTCAGACGGGCGCAGAAGTCCTCTGTGACCCGCCGGCTCTTTTTGTTATAGTTGAGGGTGATCTCCAGCAGCGACTCCCCGGAGAACTTGTCCCCTGTCACAGCATTGTACAGGGTGTGCAGGTTCTTGTCGCCCCCGGTCTTGGAGAAGTGCTCCAGAAACAGCTTCTTCTTGACCTCCCGGAACTTGGGCTTGGCGTTGAGGACGTCCATGAACTTGCGGAACTGATTGCTCAGGTTCTCCTCCGTGGAAAAGTAGAGGACGTCCGCCCCGCTTTTCCTGATCTCCTGGTCGACTTGGCGGATCTCCACGGAGACGACCTCCAGCCGCTCTCGAACCTTCTGGAACTGCTGCTTCATGTACTCTGCCTCCTTGCTCTCCACGTTGTCCATGGCCAGCCGCACCACTGGGGCCACGACAGAGAAGATGGGGAAGAGTTCCCCAGTGATACTGGCCAACACCTCTGCGCCTTTCTCAAACACGTCCATCACGGCATCCACCACGTCCTTCTTCTCGGCAATGAACTTTTGCAGTTGGTCCGCCATCTTTGGTGCTCTCTGTCAGGGGAGTCAAGTTCTCTCTCTGAGGAAAAAGCACAGACATGAGGTTCATTGTTCATGGTCTGCATTCTGATGAAATTTATTTTCTCAACCGAGCATGTGTTCAGTGACCAGATTTTTGGGATCATTTTTTACTTCAGTTTAGTTTGTTTTCAATGGGTCCAAAAACCAGAAAACAACTCTAAAGCAACAGTCATGGATTCCAGAGCTTGCTGCAGAAGGGTGACAAGAGCTCCCTGCTTCACCTTCCTCATTTAAAATCAGTCAAATCGACTCCCTGCCCTCCAAACATTCCCCCCGAAAGAGCCGTTTCGTTTGCACAAACACTCACAAGCACTTTATTGGGAACATTTTTACTTCATTACACCTTCTTATTAATGCGATTATCTAATCAGCAAATTATGTGGCAGCAGTGCAAGGCATACAATCATGTAGATACGGGTCAGGAGCTTCATTTAATGTTCATATCCACCATCAGAATGGGAAAAATCTTGATCTAAGTGACTTTGGGGGCGTGACGCAGCCGTTTCCTGTTCGTCTAATGAAGCCGGGCTTAAAAGAAGCAGGTAAGGGGCAGACGCGAGAGAGAGACGCCGGGGGTTGAATGTTGGGTTCCGCGAACGGAATTTTAGTTTTTTGGTTATTTTTCAGTTTGTTGTGTTTGGGTTTTTTTCTTTTCTTTCTTGGTTCTTTTTTGTTTAGGCTGTCTCCCGCACTGGCGGAGGTTAGCTGGCTGGCAGCCCCGGAGAAGGTGGACGCTACACGTGTGATACTGCTATTAAGTGGGACCAATGCTGGGCGATTCTGGAGGAGCGGCTGTGTGGAGCCGGACTGGTGCCGTGGCAACGACCGTGCGACTTCGCTAGGGAACGACGCAGCGAGACTACACTCGTCCTGACGAGGGCGGATGGAACTGCGAGTCTCCCACGCGGCTGCAACACAACGGGCGGACCAGTACCGGAGCCAGCACCAGCTCACTCCCCATCGTGGAACAGCGAAGACACTCAGTGCGGACAGTGCAGCAGATCCAGCGTGCAGTGTACAGCAGAGTGGTTCGGGGCAGCCCCAAATGCAGCCCAAAACTTGCATGGAACCTCCACCATACTTCATTGTTTCCTGCAGACACTCATTCTTGTACCACTCTCCAGCCCTTCTGTGAACAAAACTGGCTTCTGCTACAGCCAAATATTTCACATTTTGATTCAGTTTTTAACTATTCTGCCAAATTACTCAAATGTAATGTAAAATGTATGGTACGTTTATTTATTTCATTGAATTATTTTTGAAAGAATCTTTTCTGTCCATAATGCTATACAGGAGCCTAAGACTTTTGCACAGTACTGTGTATATATATATATATATATTTCCATCCATCCATCCATTATCTGAACCCGCTAATCCTGAACAGGGTTGCAGGGGGGCTGTACACACAGCACACATTGGATGAAAGGCAGGAATACACCCTGGACAGGTCACCAGTCCATCGCAGGGCACACACACCATTCACTCACACACTCATACCTACGGGCAATTTAGACTCTCCAATGAGCCTATTTGCATGTCTTCGGACTGTGGGAGGAAACCGGAGTACCCGGAGGAAACCCACACAGACACGGGGAGAACATGCAAACTCCACACAGAGAGGCCCCGGCCGACCGGGATTCGAACGCAGGACCTCCTTGCTGTGAGGCGGCAGTGCTACCCACTGCACCATCCATGCCGCCCAATATATGTATGGGAGCAGGCTATATACAGTATATATATCATTCCACAGTCAACATCACATGGATCTAATTTATTTGCCATTCTGATTAGCAGGAATCCTTCTCAGGCGAGAAGCCAAAACCAGGCTTCTTTTTTGAGCCAATTTCCTTGTCTGATTAGCAGGAAATCTTCTCAGGAAAGCAGCCAAAACCAGGATTCTTTTTTGAGCCAATTTCCTTGTCATGCATCTCCTGGTCATAGGAGCAGGCTTTATATGTATATACTGTATATAGCTGAATTATACGAACAAAAAGTTACTGAAGTCGGTTCAGTTGGCTACCACCATTTTTTACATGGTTTGGCTGTAGTGTACACCCGCCATACAATGTTTGAAAGAGCAGCGGTCTGATCAAAATTTGTCTGATGAAAACATGCAGTAATTAGGCTAAAATATGCAATGAACATGAACAAAATACAAACTTACTGTGTAGAATGCTGTAGTGACGCAATTCCGTGTATTCCCTGGTTTTGCTTGCCGATCGGTGTTGACGTTTTGTCTTGAGTGGTTTGACAACTGACTATGTGGCTGGAAAAACAACACACTCTAACAGAAAGGAGGTGGAAGTTAATTGAAGTCCTGCCCTCATGTTTTCCTCCTTTGAATACATAATCTCCTGATCATTGTGAATTGTTCCGTCTGTACTTGATCGTTACAATAAGTCTGAATTAGATATTTTATTTGTGTGTCAGTAAATATTGCTTTTTTCATCCTGAGTTGTCTGACTGAAATGTATTTGCATACATGTAAATAATGTTTAAAATGTAGGTTGCATTGAGGACTTGCAGAACTAATTTGCTCAGGTTCTCCTCCGCGGAAAAGTAGATGACGTCCGCCCCGCTCTTCCTGATCTCCTGGTCGACACAGCGGATCTCCTTGGAGACAACCTCCAGCCACTCTCGAACCTTCTGGAACTGCTTCTTCATGTACTCTGCCTCCTTGCTCTCCACGTTGTCCATGGCCAGCCGCACCACTGGGGCCACGACAGAGAAGATGGGGAAGAGTTCCCCAGTGATGCTGGCCAACACCTCTGTGCCTTTCTCAAACACGTCCATCACGGCATCCACCACGTCCTTCTTCTTGGCAAAGAACTTTTGCAGTTGGTCCGCCATCTTTGGTGCTCTCTGTCAGGGGAGTCAAGTTCTCTCTCTGAGGAAAAAGCAGACATGAGGTTCATTGTTCGTGGTCTGCATTCTGATTAAATTTATTTTCTCAACCGAGCATGTGTTCAGTGACCACATTTTCGGGATCATTTTTTACTTTAGTTTGTTTTCAATGTGTTCAAAAACCAGAAATCAACTCAAGTAACAGCCATGGATTCTAGAGCTTGCTGCAGAGTGTGCTACTGTTTTGGAGCTCCCTGCTTCACCGTCCTCATTTAACATCAGTCAAATTGACTCCCTGCCCTCCAACAATTCCCCCGGAAAGAGCCGTTTCATTTGTACAAACACTCACAAGCACTTTATGGGGAAATTGTTTACTTTATTACACTTCTTATTAATGCGATTATCTCATCAGCCAATTATGTAGCAGCAGTTCGAGGCATACAATCATGTAGATACAGGGCAGGAGCTTCATTTAATGTTCATATCCACCATCAGAATGGGGAAAAATCTTGATCTAAGTGACCGCGGAATGATTGTTAGCGCTAGACAGGATGGTTTGAGTATCTCAGAAAATGCTGAACTCCTGGGATTTTCACACGCAACAGAGTTTTCTAGAGTTTGCAGAGAATGGTGCAAGCAACGAAGAAAAAATCCAGTGATTGGTTGAAGCTGACAGGAAGGTGACAGTAACAGGAAGAGAAACACTAAACACACAACGTGTCAAACCTCTTAAGTGGATAGGCTACAACAGCAGAAGACCAATAAGTCTAAAACATAAGTCTAAAAAATACATAATAAAGTGTATACTGAGTGTGTGTGTACATCATGGACGTGCGGTCAGGGTAGGCAGGGTAGGCAGTGCCTACCCTGTGATAATCCAATCAAAATTACTAAACAAAACAAAAATAAAAATAAATGTTTTACATGTAAATTTAAATTGTTTTTCTAATATTTCATGTGTTTTATTGGTCCTGTTCTTTTCGCTCAAAATTCCCAAAATTTCTAAAACGGCGTTAAAATATGTCGTGAGGCGCTAGGCTGTACAGGATATGCTGCAGCACTCCGTTTCATTGTAGTGGAAGACGCGCGTCCCCGCCTCTCGTTACTCTCAGTGGAACACGCGCGTCCCCGCCCCTCATTACTTTCAATGGCAGGGTAGGCAAGAACTCTTCTGCCGACCCTGCTGAGGATTCATTCATTCAGGAGACCTCAGAATCCGCGCATGCGTATTGCCTGGTTTGCGTGTTTTACAGTAGCCAGGGTAGGCTTGCCTGTCACGTGGATGACGTGTCACCTGTGTCATATCATGTGTCATCATATGTCATCTGCGCGAGGCTTCCAGCCATAACGGCGCGAAACCACAAGGTGCTTAGAACCTACAACACAGTCAGAAACATGTCGATGCAACAATTTCACAACTTTAGTAAGTTGGATTTCCAACAAAAGTTGGATTTAATTAAAAAAGGCAGACCAACACCAGCACTTCCCGAACTTCATCAACGCGAGGGACAGAAAATTGTGCGCTCCTTCCATCAGGAGTGGTATGAAAGAAGAGAGTGGCTTTGTGGCTCAGCTAGCAATAGCAGGCTATACTGTTTTCCGTGCTTGCTCTTCTCAAGGGAGAGAGACAAGGTCTGGGTAGGAGCCGGCTACTTTTAAACCAACTGTTGTCGATCTAAAATGAAGACAGATTCAGCAACTGTATGGCTTATTTCTCGCTTCAAATGTTTTCAGAAACACATTTCAGTGAACTATTTTCGTAATATAACAGACTGTAGCAGCCAGGCTCGCTACTTCCGGGTCCGCGGGAGACAGACAGACGAGGCAGGAAGGAGAGCCAACGGGCCAGCAGACCGCTTTATTTAACACCAGTCAATAATGTACCTTAAAATAGGCAAAAGCGGAGACAGCATTAAATACATCGCAACATAATTATTTCCCATATTATTACCATTTTTTCAAAGTCGTCTTCGTGTCTCTGCTCCGTTTCCTCCGTATCCGTAAGCTCAGAACGCTCCGTCCGGATCCGTATGCGTATTTAACGTAGAGCATAAATGGGTCTTAACTAGTTTGGCAACTATTAACTCATCAGGCTTATCGCGGAGAAGTGGTTTTACAGTTAAACAGCATGATGTAACCAGGGTAAAAGACAAATTAATGAAAGGAACAAAAGAGAAAAGAAACAAGAATCAAGCTAGAAACAAACCGCGACTGACGTCGCTCGCCCGCTTGTGCCAGCCGTGGCTATCTAAAAATACAAACAAACGGAGCTATTGTTATGCAAAGGCGGAGACTCGCTTGCGTAAAACTCCATAAAACTCTTCTTTGCGTCACAAACTGGTGGCATATCCGCATACGTCTTCACCTTCTTGGGTGCCTGGGTAATGGACTTTACAAACAGGGAGAGAATACTGGTAATCCAAACATGGGCGAGATCGCCGTGAATTATCTAGATTTAAATGTCCTGCGGGTGAGTGGCCACCACAACTGATCTGTTTTAGGTTTACTTTATCAGATAAAGATTCCTAAGTTTAAAATAACCGCTTTAGAAGCAAGTGTACCTGGGCTTGGACGCCTCAGCACATGGATACACAGCTCTTCCTGAACACCACGCAGGACCCCAGCTAGTCGTTTCTGCCACGGCCTATCTAGAATGAGCCCCGTAGTGGCAGACCTCCTCGGTCCCGCCCACTACATTGTGTTGGTGGATTTTTGGAAAGCTTTGTGTGATTCTTAATTGGGATGTAGTGTGTAAACTGCGCAGTGCTTTGAATGACACTTTGAATGGATGGTTGTCATATGAAAACGCATTTGTAGACTACCTCTTGCGCCCCTAATTTAAGAAGTCTAACTAGGCCTAATATCTTTGAGAATTTCGTTTAAGAATATTACATTACATTACATTATTGGCATTTGGCAGACGCTCTTATCCAGAGCGACGTACAACAAAGTGCATACCCATAACCAGGGATAAGTTCGCTGAAAGACCCTAGAGGGAAGTACAATTTCAACTGCTACCTGTACAACAAAGATAAGGACAAGGGCCATTTTTTTTTTTTGAACAAAAAAACAAACAGAGCAAAACTATCCAAACACTGCTTACCTAGCCAACTAAAAATACCGATACACAAAGCAAGTCACATAGACAACAATTAAGGTTCACAGGGAGGTAGGGAGGGATGGGGAGAGGTGCTGCCTGAAGAGGTGTGTCTTCAGCTTGCGCTTGAAGGTGGGGAGAGATTCTATAGTTCTGACCTCAACGGGGAGTTTGTTCCACCACCGTGGAGCCAGAACAGACAGTAGTCGTGAGCGTGAGGTAGAGGTTCTGAGAGGGGGAGGTGCCAAGCGGCCTGTGGAGGCTGAACGAAGAGGTCTGGCAGGGGTGTAGGGTCTGATGATTTTTTGCAGATAAGCTGGGGAAGACCCTTTAACTGCTTGGAAGGCTAGCACCAATGTTTTGAATTTGATGCGAGCCATGACAGGCAGCCAGTGGAGGGAAGTAAGCAGGGGGGTGACGTGTGAGTATTTGGGAAGGTTGAAGACCAGACGAGCTGCTGCATTCTGGATGAGTTGGAGGGGTCTGATGGCGGACGCTGGGAGGCCAGCCAAGAGGGAATTGCAGTAGTCCAGGCGGGACAGAACCATCGCTTGGACCAGGAGCTGGGTCGAGTAGGGGGTGAGAAAGGGGCGGATTCTCCGTATGTTGTATAGGAAGAACCTGCAAGACCGGGTCACCGCCGCAATGTTCTCGGAAAGGGACAGTCTGCTGTCCATCACCACGCCGAGGTTCCTTGCACTGGGTGACGGCGTGAGTGTGGTATCCCCGAGGGAAATGGAGAGATCCAGATGGGGAGAGGTATTAGCAGGGATGAATATCATTTCAGTTTTACCTGGGTTGAGCTTTAGATGGTGGTTGTCCATCCAGCTCTGGATGTCCCTCAGGCAAGCAGAGATACGGGCTGAAACCTGCGTATCAGACGGCGGGAACGAGACGAAGAGTTGGGTATCGTCCGCGTAGGGTAATATCCCTTGCCTACCCAGTCACCGACCTCACCGCACGTCACTGGTGTACATATACAGTACTCTGCAAAAGCTTTAGGCAGGTGTGGAAAAAATAAGAATGCTTTCAAAAGGGGAAATGTTAATAGTTTATTTTTATCAATTAACAAAATGCATGAACAGAAGAAGTGAATGAACAGAAGAAAGATCTAAATCAAATCAATATTTGGTGTGACCACCCTTTGCCTTCAAAACAGCATCAATTATTCTAGGTATACTTGCACACAGTTTTTGAAGTAACTCGGCAGGTAGGTTGTTCCAAACATCTTGGCGAACTAGCCACAGTTCTTTTGTGGATTTAGGCAGCCCCAAATGCTTCCGTAATCGCAGACAGACTCGATGATGTTTAGATCAGGGCTCTGTGGGGGCCATACCACCACTTCCAGGACTCCTTGTTCTTCTTTACGCTGAAGATAGTTCTTAATGACATTGGCTGTATGTTTGGGGTCATTGTCCTGCTGCAGAATGAATTTGGGGCCAAACAGATGCCTCCCTGATGGTATTGCATGATGGATAAGTCTCTGCCTGTACTTCTCAGCATTGAGGAGACCATTAATTCTGACCAAATCCTCAACTCCATTTGCAGAAATGCAGCCCCAAACTTGCATGGAACCTCCACCATACTTCACTGTTGCCTGCAGACACTCATTCTTGTACCGCTCTCCAGCCCTTCTGTGAACAAACTGCCTTTTGCTATAGCCAAATATTTTAAATGTTTTTTTCTCATCAGTCCAGAGAACCTGCTGCCATTTTTCTGCACCCCAGTTCCTGTGTTTTTGTGCATAGTTGAGTCACTTGGCCTTGTTTCCATGTCGGAGGTATGGCTTTTTGGCCGCAATTCTTCCATCAACTTCTGACCAGACTTCTCCACACAGTAGATGGGTGTAACTGGGTCCCACTGGTTTCTGTCAATTCTGAGCTAACATCTTCCGATTGCGAAGGGAAGTAAGCATGATGTGTATTTCCAAGTTTCCTTGGCCGACCACTGCGTCTATGGTCCTCAAGGTTGCCCGTTTCTTTGTGCTTCTTCAACTGAGCTTGGACAGCACATCTGGGAACCCCTGTCGGCCTTGACATTTCTGCCTGGGAGAGACCTTGCTGATGCAGTATAACTACCTTGTGTCTTATTGCTGTGCTCAGCTTTGCCATGGTGTATGACTTCTGACATTAAACCGTCTTCAGCAACCTCACCTTGGAAGCAGAGTTTGGCTGTTCCTCACCAAGTTTAACCCTCCTACACTGCTGTTTCTGTTTCTGTTAATGATTGTGTTTCAACCTACATATTAAATTGATGATCATTAGGTCCTGTTTGGTATAATTGGTTACTCACACACCTGACGACACGTCTACAAAATCCCTGACTTTGTGCAAGTGTACTTCGAACAATTGATGCTGGTTTGAAGGCAAAGAGCGGTCACACCAAATATTGATTTAGATTTTCTTCTGTTCACTCATTTTGTTAATTGATAAAAATAAACTATTGGCATTTATATTTTTGAAGGCATTCTTACTTTACAGCATTTTTTCCACACCTGCACACACACACACACACACACACACACACACACACACACACACACACACACACACACATATATATATGATTTCATTTCACAGAGACATTTTTTAATTTAATTTAAAAAAGCAACGTATTACTGTAAGCAATTTACTACTTATTACATAAAAACTTGATCAAGGCTGTCTGAGATCAGAAGCAATGAGCAAACCGAAGTCTGCAGAAGAACTGTGGCAAGTTCTCTAACATGCTTGGAACAACCTCCCTGCTGATTGTCTTAGCCAACACTGTCCTGCAGTTCTATATCTCAGAGAATTGATGCAGTTTTAACGCTGAAGGGTGGTCACAAAAAATATTGATTTGATTCAGTTTTTAACTATTCTGCCAAATTACTCAAATGTAATGTAAAATGTATGGTACGTTTATTTAGGACCTTTCATTGAATTCTTTTTTAAAGAATCTTTTCTGTCCAGAATGTTATACAGATGCCTAAGACTTTTGCACAGTACTGCGTATATATATATATACTGCATATAGCCTGCTCCCATGACCAGGAAATGCATGACCAGGAATTGGCTTCAAAAAAGAAGCCTGGTTTTGGCTGCTTGCCTGAGAAGCATTACTGCTAATCAGAATGGCGAAAAGATTTGATCTATGTGATGTTGACTGTGGAATGATTGATAGTGGTTGACAGGGTGGTTTGAGTATCTCAGAAAATGCTGATCTCCTGGGATTTTCACGTACAACAGTCTCTAGAGTTTGCAGAGAATGGTGCAAAAAACAAAAAAAACATCCAGTGAGTAGCAGTTCTGTGGGTCGAAACGTGTCGTTTATGAAGTTGGGTATTTATTGGAAGGCCAGGCCAGGCTCCCAACACAGAGGAGTGTTGAAGTATGGGCTTATGAACAAAAATATATTTTTGTATACACTCTGAAGTAAAGCAAGACTACATTTAGAAATATAATGTACATATAAATATATGTATATATATATATATATATATATATATATATATATAGGCTTAATATTATTTGCATAAACTCTTTTAATACCTCGTACAAGGCCTTTTTTGCTGCAAATAGAGTTGTACTGAAAGGTAAATAAAGGGTTAAGTTCCTTTCCTCACCCAGACCTGTGATAATCGACCTTACATGACCTACAGTCCTAAAGTTCCATTCTATTGTCCATATACTACATTATAACAAAATGAAGCAGATGCTGTGAATGTCTAATCTTTTATGTAGGCTACCAATAATGACTGGTGGAGAAATAAACACATTTGGTTTGTGAGTACGTCAGGGTTGACAAACTCAGTTCCTGACGTATCCATGAGGACGGGCGAGGCGTGTTATACGATTGATATGTCTACACTGTAATAAACTAGACTAGCCACAAACTAGCCAATGGCAGAACCCTGAATGGTTAGCGAATTAACATATTTCCGTTGATTAGTGAAACGAGTGAGAAGCACTCCCTCGAACTGGAATAAACTGCAAAAAAACAAAGTAAAAAAAACAAATGAACTTAATTTCTTAATTAATCTTCGCATACAAGTTACTTGATGTCACAAAAAGACATCTGGCGGAAGATTGTCTTTCTGTTTATTTCAGGACAAATGTATGTAGCACTTGTTTTTTCAACAATGAAGAAATATTTTACGCGTAGCATATTTGTTCGGACCTATATGCGAACTAATATAATTTGTTGGAATTATATAAACAAAAAGTTACAGAAGTCAGTTCAGTAGGCTACCACCTTTTTTTTTTTTACATGATTAGGCTGTAGTGTACACTCACCATACAATGTTTGAAAGAGCAGGTGTCTGACCAAAATTTGGAAATTAGGCTAAAATATACAACCAACATGAACAAAATACAAACTTACTGTGTAGAATGCTGCTGTGATGCTGGCTTTGCTTGCCGCTCGGTGTTGACGTTTTGTCTTGAGTGGTTTGACAACAGACTATGTGGCTGGAAAAACAACATACCCGAAGGAGGAGGAAGTTAATTGAAGTCCTGCCCTCATGTTTCTCTCCTTTGAATACATAATCTCCTGATCATTGTGAATTGTTCCGTCTGTACTTGATCGGTACGATAAGTCTGAATTAGATATTTTATTTGTGTGTCAGTAAATATTGCTTTTTTCATCCTTAGTTGTCTGACTGAAATGTATTTGCATACATGTAAATGATGTGCAAAATGTGGGTTGCTTGCCTCTTTTCTTGTATGGTATATATTTCTGCCACCTGGTAAGTAGGCTGTTTTCCACCCTTCTTTTGTATGTTATTATTATTATTATTAGTATTAGTATTAGTATTATTATAATTATTGCTTCATTTGGACAGCTAAAAAGCAGAGATGCTAACAGCTCAGAAGGTACCACACAGAAGAGTGAACCCATGGTCAGGCAGTGGACTGGTATATGTATGTGCCTTAAGAATCACACCACATGTCTCGCTATATATGCAGGTTTGGTAAAAAATAATTTGGAATATTTGAAGCACTGCAGGTCAGTTATTTCAAATAAAATATTTGAACCAAGCCTGGTGTGTGTGTCTGTGTCCATGTGCGTTTGTGAGTGTGAGTGTGTTTTGATTGACTTGCTGGTCTGGTCTTGTGCTGTATCTCAAAGCAGGTCCCTGAGGTTAAGCAGCCACTCATGGAGGTGGTGACAGCCAATCCTGTTGCTTAGAGGAAGGCCCACCTTAACAAGTGCCACCTATCGCTGCAATATCAAATGGTTTCATTCTCAGTTGAATTTTTCTTCGGATGTTAGATATGTAATTATGAATGGTTTTGGATGCACACTGAAATAAACTTTGACTTGGCTTCCCTACACAAGTCAATGTATGCCACTGGAGACAGACAGCAAAGATGGCTTGATATTTTTGTTTTTCAATGTCTATTTTTTAGAAGATAGCTCTTGCAAAATAAATCACCAACACACCAAGACATTTGTGGACTCTGGCCCTGGCGATATAAGAACATTAGTGTAGATCACATTAAATAGATAACGTCTAATAAAACTTAGATTATTTTGGCATGGTCCAGTGAGAGGACAAACCTGTCTGTACATATCGAGTGTTTGTAACTCAGCTGTCTGGAGGTCCTTTCTTGATGCATGGTTGGTGTGTTCAGTGCCAAAATTGATTAATTTAGTTTAGTTAATTCTGACCTTACCATCTATATGCCTCAGCACAAATCGTGGTTCATCAGACCTGGCTACGTTTTTCCAGGTAAGTGTCCAGTTGACAGAGCCTGTGCTGACTGCAGCCTCAGCTTTTGTATTCTTGGCTGACAGAAGTGGAACCTGATGTGGTCTTCTGCTGTTCGACGTGTTGTGCATTCTGAGACCCTTTTCTGCTCACCACAATTGTAGAGCGTGGTTATCTGAGTTACCGTAGCCTTTCTGTCAGCACAAACCAGTCTGGCCATTCTCAGTTGACCTCATCAACAAGCTGTTTTTTCTGCAAAATGTTCTGCAAGATTTTTATCTCCCAAACAGTCTGGTGAAAACTCTTAAAACTTGGTAGGCATGTTAGGGATGTGTGCACTTGAAGTTTATTAGGATATGGCAATGTTGGTATCACCTCTGAGATGGAATCTTGTTATGGTTATGTTCCACTGAAAATGCATCTTTGGTCTTCCAGATTTGGTCTTCCAGATTTCAGAGGAACATACTTCAATTATAATGAGGAATGGACTAAAATTCGCACACACTATATTTATCAATATATTAATCAATTTGCATACTGTCATGACTACCTAGCTCACAGTAGCAATGACATAGGGGAGACCACACCAATTCAAAGTTCAAATCAGAATCATTTATTAAATCATATGCTTCCAAAAGATCAGTAAATGTAGGCAAACAAAAATGTCGTGAAAGTCAGCATAATGTAATGAAATGCAATGAGCAATGAGAGAGCGCGAGAGAGCTGCCATGGAGGAACTGGTTTTAAACTCCCCCCAATCATTAGTCAATTAGCCACAATGGCTAGCCAGCACAGCTCCCCCTGCAGACCGGTAGGGAGAGACTCCAAAATGTTTTATGTGAAGCGAGGGTAGAGTGAGGCAGACCCAGCATGGCAAAGCCGGGCGTGACACTACTTTATTCAAAATTACAAATTCAAACATTTTTTTATATAATCTATAATCTGAAATAAGAAGATTGTGTTGAATTTGTGATGCTGTACCTGCCCTTAAAGCTTATAACAAGAAAATAATTGGCTCAAAATACTCTCCTGGATATGGAGTAAAGGCTTGCAAGGTTTCATGATGAGTCCTAATATCGTCCAAAATCAGGTTTTGAGAAAATCAACTCCAAAGATAGAAATGGGAAATAATTATGCTAATTTCACCATACACATGGCGTAATCATTCAAAAAATGGTATTATACTGAAAGTGGAATAGATGAGGAATGATTTGCAGCTGTAAAGAAAAAAAGGTACAGACAATTCGACTTTTTCAGTGGATCTCTCTCTCTCTCTCACACACACACACACATAAAACACAGCCAGTGATTTATGCAGCTGCCAATTATAAAATAGCGTGTTTTCCAGAATTTAGGCATGCCACACTAGCCTTGCAGTATTGATAACAACCGAGAGTGCTAGTGGTCTATCTTTTCGCTCTACTTCCAGATCTAGCCCCTCTGTCCATTTGGGCAAAAGACTTTAAAGATTGTTTGAAGATTTTACAGCTGACAACCAAAAGAGGACATCCACTCCCAAGCTCCCATGCTGCCTTAATTGATTCCAATTACTCATCAAACCATTTGCATTTAACAGCATTAAAGCACAGAATATAAAGAATTACAAGACCGAATTTAGCAAATAATTGAACAAGTTATATCATCAAGAGCTGAGGCTGGCATAAAAACCAGCGTACACATGGCCCACCATGGGCCTCAGCCTTAGGCAGAGTGCACACAGACATGTAGCTTCTTGTGCACCTCCCAAAAGTGGAGCTCATCGGCGAAGTTACAGGCGAAGGCCAGGTCCTTGGCGTCCGTGGAGATCACATGGATGGAACAGATGGGCACCTGCTCGAACAGCATCTGCGCCACCTCTTTCGGCGTCTGTTTCTTCTGCCCCGCCAGCCGTTGCTGGATCTCGGGCTTGTCCAGGGGCTCGGGAGAGGCGCTGTAGGACACCGCCACCGCCAGCTTCCCCTCTGACTCCTGCACCTGGAACTGGCTCTTCCCAACTGCACAGTTATAGTCTTTCTTATTGCTAAACATGCCTGAAGGTGGCAAGTACACCCGCACCGACCAGCGCACCCAGTCATACTTGCGCCCCAGGGCCTCCAAGATGGAGTCGGCCAGCTCTTTGCTAGTCTTCGCCCCTTCATCATCACTCACCAGCTTCCGGGTGTCTATCTGGGCCTGCTGTGGGTAACTGTTGATGCAGTCCTGGATGACGGCATCCATCTTCCCCTGGACCTCCTTCATCCTCTCCCCCCAGTCCTTCAGGACATCCTCTTCCTCGCCGGCCCCCTTCAGAGCCGCCTGGCCCACCAGGGCGATGAGCCCGATGCAGAAGAGGTTCTTCAGACGGGCGCAGAAGTCCTCCATGACCCGCCGGCTCTTTTCGTGATAGTTGAGGGTGATCTCCAGCACTGACTCCCCAGAGGATTTCCCCCCCATCACAGCATCATACAGGGTGTGCAGGTTCTTGTCACCTCCATTTCTGGAGAATTGCTCCAGAAACAGCTTCTTCTTGACCTCCCGGAACTTGGGCTTGGCGTTGAGGATGTCCATGAACTTGCGGAACTGATTGCTCAGGTTCCTCTCCGCGTAAAGGTAGGCGGCGTCCACCCTGCTGTTCTTGATCTCCTGGTCGACTTGGCGGATCTCCTCGGAGACCTCCAGCTGATTCTGAACCTTCTGGAACTGTTCCTTCATGAACTCTGCCTCCTTGCTCTCCACATTGTCCATGGCCAGCTGCACCACGGGGGCCACGATGGAGAAGATGGGGAAGAGGTCCCCAGCGTTGCTGGCCAACACCTCTGTGCCTTTCTCAAACATGTTCATCACGGTCTCCACCTGGTCCTTCTTCTCGGCAATTAACTTTTGCAGTTTGCCCGCCATCTTTGGTGCTCTCTATCAGGGGAGTCAAGTTCTCTCTCTGAGAAAAAAGCACAGACATGAGGTTCATTGTTCGTGGTCTGCATTCTGATTAAATTTATTTTTTCAACCGAGCATGTGTTCAGTGACCACATTTTCGGGATCATTTTTTACTTTAGTTTAGTTTGTTTTCAATGTGTTCAAAAACCAGAAAACAACTCTAAAGTAACAGTCATGGATTCCAGAGCTTGCTGCAGAAGGGTGCTACTGGTTTGGACTCTGGAAGTTCAATTGGCAGAAGTGCTATTTTTGAACACTTGAGTGTTGCTATAACATGAGCTCCCTGCTTCACCTTCCTCATTTAACATCAGTCAAATCGACTCCCTGCCCTCCAAACATTCCCCCCGAAAGAGCCGTTTCGTTTGCACAAACACTCACAAGCACTTTATTGGGAACATTTTTACTTTATTACACCTTCTTATTAATGCGATTATCTAATCAGCAAATTATGTGGCAGCAGTGCAAGGCATACAATCATGTAGATATGGGTCAGGAGCTTCATTTAATGTTCATATCCACCATCAGAATGGGGAAAAATCTTAATCTAAGTGACTTTGACCGCAGAATGATTGTTAGGGCTAGACAGGGTGGTTTGAAAATGCTGATCTAATGGGATTTTCACAAGCAACAGAGTTGTCTAGAGTTTGCAGAGAATGTTGCAAACAACAAAGAAAACATCCAGTGATTGGTTGAAGCTGACAGGAAGGTGACAGTAACAGGAAGAGAAACTCTAAACACACAACGTGTCAAACCTCTTAAGTGGATAGGCTACAACAGCAGACAAATAAGTCTAAAAAATAAGTCTAAAAAATACCTAATAAAGTGCATACTGAGTGTGTGTGTACATATACAGCACTCTGCAAAAGTTTATTTTTTATCAATTAACAAAATGCATGAACAGAAGAAGTGAATGAACAGAAGAAAGATCTAAATCAAATCAATATTTGGTGTGACCACCCTTTGCCTTCAAGACAGCATCAATTATTCTAGGTATACTTGCACACCGTTTTTGAAGGAACAGGTAGGTTGTGTCAGGAGCCTGGCGGCTGGGCTGGATTTGCCAGAGAGCTAAGTGGGGCTCGGTGTGCACATGGATCTACAAGTATGGTTTGGGGGTGTGACGCAGCTGTTTCCTGTTTGTCTAATGAAGCCGGGCTTAAAAGAAGCAGGTAAGGGGCAGACGCGAGAGAGAGAGAGATGCCGGGGGTTGAATGTTGGGTTCCGTGAACGGAATTTTAATTTTTTTGGTTATTTTTCAGTTCGTTGTGTTTGGGGTTTTTTCTTTTCTTTCTTGGTTCTTTTTTGTTTAGGCTGTCTCTCGCATTGGCGGAGGTTAGCTGGCTGGCAGCCCCGGAAAACTGTGGACGCTACACGTGTGATACTGCTATTAAGTGGGACCAACGCTGGGCAATTCTGGAGGAGCGGCTGTGTGGAGCCGGACTGGTGCCGTGGCAACGACCGTGCGACTTCGCTAGGGAACGACGCAGCGAGACTACATATATATATATTTCCATCCATCCATCCATTATCTGAACCCGCTAATCCTGAACAGGGTTGCAGGGGGGCTGTAGCGTATCCCAGCACACATTGGATGAAAGGCAGGAATACACCCTGGACAGGTCACCAGTCCATCGCAGGGCACACACACCATTCACTCACACACTCATACCTACGGGCAATTTAGACTCTCCAATGAGCCCAATTTGCATGTCTTCGGACTGTGGGAGGAAACCGGAGTACCCGGAGGAAACCCACACAGACACGGGGTGAACATGCAAACTCCACACAGAGAGGCCCCGGCCGACCGGGATTCGAACGCAGGACCTCCTTGCTGTGAGGCGGCAGTGCTACCCACTGCACCATCCATGCCGCCCAATATATGTATGGGAGCAGGCTATATACAGTATATATATCATTCCACAGTCAACATCCCATGGATCAAATTTATTCGCCATTCTGATTAGCAGGAATCCTTCTCAGGCGAGAAGCCAAAACCAGGCTTCTTTTTTGAGCCAATTTCCTTGTCTGATTAGCAGGAAATCTTCTCAGGAAAGCAGCCAAAACCAGGATTCTTTTTTGAGCCAATTTCCTTGTCATGCATCTCCTGGTCATAGGAGCAGGCTTTATATGTATATACTGTATATAGCTGAATTATACGAACAAAGATTTACTGAAGTCGGTTCAGTTGGCTACCACCCTTTTTTACATGGTTTGGCTGTTGTGTACACCCGCCATACAATGTTTGAAAGAGCAGGGGTCTGATCAAAATTTGTCTGATGAAAACATGCAGTAATTAGGCTAAAATATGCAATGAACATGAACAAAATACAAACTTACTGTGTAGAATGCTGTAGTAACGCAATTCCGTGTATTCCCTGGTTTCGCTTGCCGCTCGATGTTGACGTTTTGTCTTGAGTGGTTTGACAACAGACTATGTGGCTGGAAAAACAACACACTCTAACAGAAAGGAGGAGGAATTTAATAGAAGTCCTGCCCTCATGTTTTCCTCTTTTGAATACATAATCTCCTGATCATTGTGAATTGTTCCGTCTGTACTTGATCGTTACAATAAGTCTGAATTAGATATTTTATTTGTGTGTCAGTAAATATTTCTTTTTTCATCCTGAGTTGTCTGAAAGAAATGTATTTGCATACATGTAAATAATGTTTAAAATGTGGGTTGCATTGAGGACGTCCATGAACTTGCAGAACTAATTTGCTCAGGTTCTCCTCCGCGGAAAAGTAGGTGACGTCCGCCCCGCTCTTCCTGATCTCCTGGTTCGACTTGGCGGATCTCCTCGGAGACGACCTCCAGCCGCTCTCGAACCTTCTGGAACTGCTTCTTCATGTACTCTGCCTCCTTGCTCTCCACGTTGTCCATGGCCAGCCGCACCACGGGGGCCACGACAGAGAAGATGGGGAAGAGTTCCCCAGTGATGCTGGCCAACACCTCTGCGCCTTTCTCAAACATGTCCATCACGGCATCCACCAGGTCCTTCTTCTCGGCAATGAACTTTTGCAGTTGGTCCGCCATCTTTGGTGCTCTCTGTCAGGGGAGTCAAGTTCTCTCTCTGAGGAAAAAGCACAGACATGAGGTTCATTGTTCGTGGTCTGCATTCTGATGAAAAATATTTTCTCAACCGAGCATGTGTTCAGTGACCACATTTTCGGGATCATTTTTTACTTCAGTTTAGTTTGTTTTCAATATGTCCAAAAACCAGAAAACAACTCTAAAGTAACAGTCATGGATTCCAGAGCTTGCTGCAGAAGGGTGCTACTGGTTTGGACTCTGGAAGTTTAATTGGCAGAAGTACTATTTTGGAACACTTGAGTGTTGCTATAACATTATGGAGGACGCTTTGTGACATACTAATGAATAAATCCTTCATTAAATCCATTTTATTTATTTATTTATTGATTTATTTATTTACCATTTTATTTATTTATTTATTTATTTATTTATTTAATGATTTATTGACACTTATTTATTTATGGATTTATTTAAGGATATATTTATTTAAGGATTTCATGCTCCAACATGCAAATAAGGGGGTGGGTTTCAGTTGGGCTAGCTGTTCTGATTGGACTGCAGTGGCCTATGCTGGGATTGGATTGTCTACAAGTTCTTTACAAGTGTGACTATACTACCGGTTAGCTAGGTACCAAAATGGAGCTAAGAAATGAAATGTTAAGACTGGCAGATACCATTGATAGTGGTAATGTACCACTCAATAATATTATAGAAACAGTGGAAGACTTTGTAGACAGTGTTGTAGAAATTGCAGCACTGACTGATTCTGATGTGGATGAAAAAGATGGAGGAAAGGAGTATCGCGGACCTGCTGCGTGAAGCAGCAGATCGAATTGAACGGCAAACAGGAGATGGTTAGTAGGCTAATGTAGCTAGCTACATTAATCCTAAAATCGAGCTTGTGTAGACACACCAAAGAGGCAAGCAACATCTGCTGGTTTAATGCCACTCAGGATGTACGTTTCCAACACCTCAAGAGGAATCTCATAAGAGGGTCGTCCTACACTTCTCCCTTGTTGATTTTCTAATGCAGCACGATGCAGAATCGTCTCCACACAACCTCGTCCTAGCCCAACTGAAACCCACCCCCTTATTTGCATGTTGGAGCATGAAATCCTTAAATAAATATATCCTTAAATAAATCCATAAATAAATAAGTGTCAATAAATAAATAAATAAATAAATAAATAAATAAATAAATAAAATGGTAAATAAATAAATCAATAAAAAAATAAATAAAATGGATTTAATGAAGGATTTATTCATTAATATGTCACAAAGCGTCCTCCATATAACATGAGCTCCCTGCTTCACCTTCCTCATTTAACATCAGTCAAATCGACTCCCTGCCCTCCAAACATTCCCCCCGAAAGAGCCGTTTTGTTTGCACAAACACTCACAAGCACTTTATTGGGAACATTTTTACTTTATTACACCTTCTTATTAATGCGATTATCTAATCAGCAAATTATGTGGCAGCAGTGCAAGGCATACAATCATGTAGATACGGGTCAGGAGCTTCGTTTAATGTTCATATCCACCATCAGAATGGGGAAAAATCTTAATCTAAGTGACTTTGACCGC
This sequence comes from Conger conger, assembly GCF_963514075.1. NCBI lineage: Eukaryota > Metazoa > Chordata > Actinopteri > Anguilliformes > Congridae > Conger > Conger conger. The sequence continues at coordinate 41,184,575 of NC_083768.1, read as the reverse complement.
GGAATGATTGTTAGCGCTAGACAGGGTGGTTTGAGTATCTCAGAAAATGCTGATCTAATGGGATTTTCACAAGCAACAGAGTTTTCTAGAGTTTGCAGAGAATGGTCCAAACAACGAAGAAAACATCCAGTGATTGGTTGAAGCTGACAGGAAGGTGACAGTAACAGGAAGAGAAACTCTAAACACACAACGTGTCAAACCTCTTAAGTGGATAGGCTACAACAGCAGAAGACCAATAACTCTAAAACATAAGTCTAAAAAATACAGGTAGGTTGTGTCAGGAGCCTGGCGGCTAGGCTGGATTTGCCAGAGAGCTAAGTGGGGCTCGGTGTGCACATGGATCTACGAGTATGGTTTGGGGGCGTGACGCAGCTGTTTCCTGTTTGTCTAATGAAGCCGGGCTTAAAAGAAGCAGGTAAGGGGCAGACGCGAGAGAGAGACGCCGGGGGTTGAATGTTGGGTTCCGCGAACGGAATTTTAGTTTTTTGGTTATTTTTCAGTTCGTTGTGTTTGGGTTTTTTTCTTTTCTTTCTTGGTTCTTTTTTGTTTAGGCTGTCTCTCGCATTGGCGGAGGTTAGCTGGCTGGCAGCCCCGGAAAACTGTGGACGCTACACGTGCGATACTGCTATTAAGTGGGACCAACGCTGGGCCATTCTGGAGGAGCGGCTGTGTGGAGCCGGACTGGTGCCGTGGCAACGACCGTGCGACTTCGCTAGGGAACGACGCAGCGAGACTACACTCGCCCTGACGAGGGCGGAGGGAACTGCGAGTCTCCCACGCGGGGGGGGGGGGGGGGGGTGTTGTTTGAGTAGTGGGGAAGTCGAAGGGGGGTGGGGTTGGTGTGAGTTTGTGGCGTGCTTTTGCCCTTTACCTGCTTCGTTCTGAGCTCCTTGTGGTGGGTGGGTTCTGCATAAGAATAATAGGAACCTGTGGAGGGGGCAGGAGTCAGCTGGTGCTTTTCCTGCTCCCAACAGCTGTTCCAAACATCTTGCAGAACTAGCCACAGTTCTTCTGTTGATTTAGGCAGCCTCAAATGCTTCCCTAATCACAGACTCGATGATGTTTAGATCAGGGCTCTGTGGGGGCCATACCACCACTTCCAGGACTCCTTGTTCTTTACGCTGAAGATAGTTCTTAATGACATTGGCTGTATGTTTGGGGTCGTTGTCCTGCTGCAGAATAAATTTGGGGCCTCCCTGATGGTATTGCATGATGGATAAGTGTCTGCCTGTACTTCTCAGCATTGAGGAGACCATTAATTCTGACCAAATCTGCAGAAATGCAGCCCCAAACTTGCATGGAACCTCCACCATACTTCATTGTTTCCTGCAGACACTTGTACCGCTCTCCAGCCCTTCTGTGAACAAAACTGGCTTCTGCTACAGCCAAATATTTCACATTTTGACTCATCAGTCCAGAGAACCTGCTGCCATTTTTCTGCACCCCAGTTCCTGACTTGGCTTTGTTTCCACGTCGGAGGTATGGCTTTTTGGCCGCAATTCTTCCATGAAATTCAACTTCTGACCAGACTTCTCTGCACAGTAGATGGGTGTACCTGGGTCCCACTGGTTTCTGTCAATTCTGAGCGAACATCTTCCGATTGCGAAGGGAAGTAAGCATGATGTGTCTTTCCAAGTTTCCATGGCCAACCATTGCGTCTACAGTCCTCAACATTGCCCGTTTCTTTGTGCTTCTTCAACTGAACTTGGACAGCACATCTGGAAACCCTTGTCGGCCTTGACATTTCTGCGGGAGAGACCTTGCTGATGTAGTATAACTACCTTGTGTCTTATTGCTCTCTCCCCATGATGCCGGCCCAAAACATGACTCCGCTACCTCCTTGCTGACGTCGCAGGCTTGTTGAACATGGTGGCCATCCACCAACCATCCACTACTCCAACCATCTGGGCCATCCAGGGTTGCACGGCACTCACCAGTGAACAAGACTGTTTGAAAATTAGTCTTCATGTATTTCGGGGCCAACTGCAGCTATTTCTGCTTGTGAGCATTGGTTAGGGGTGACCGAATATAAGGTTCATGCATAACTGCAAGCCTCTGGAGGATCCTACACCTTGATGTTCGCGGGACTAAAGAGGCACCAGCAGCTTCAAATACCTGTTTGCTGCTTTGTAATGGCATTTTAGCAGCTGCTCTCTTAATCCGATGTTTTTGTCTGGCAGAAACCTTCCTCATTGTGCCTTTATCTGCAGGAACCCGTGTGTGCTCTGAATCAGCCACAAATCTCTTAACAGTACAATGATCACGCTTAAGTTTTCGTGAAATATCTCATACCTTGTCCAAGGCATTGAACTATTTCAGCAGGGAGATCCTTTTTCTTTCCCATATTGCTTGAAAATGGTGGTCTACTTAATAATGTGGAACGTGCTTCTTAAGTAGTTTTTCCTTTAATTGGGCTCACCTGGCAAACTAATTGTCACAGGTGTCTGAGATTGATTTCAGTGATCCAAACAGCCCTGAGACACAATACCATCCATGAGTTTAATTGAAAAACAAAAAATGTAATCTTTATGACACTTAAATACAATTTGCATAATAATCTGGAACGCGGTGTACTGTATATAGCTGAATTATATAAACAAAAAAGTTACTGAAGTCGGTTCAGTAGTCTACCACCCTTTTTTTTTTTTACATGGTTTGGCTGTAGTGTACACTCGCCATACAATGTTTGAAAGAGCAGGAGTCTGACCAAAATTTGTCTGACGAAAACATGCAGCAATTAGGCTAAAATATGCGACAAACATGAACAAAATACAAACTTACTGTGTAGAATGCTGTTGCGACGCAATTCCGTGTATTCCCTGGTTTCGCTTGCCGCTCGGTGTTGATGTTTTGTATTGAGTGGTTTGACAACAGACTATGTGGCTGGAAAAACAACACACCCAAAGGAGGAGGAAGTTAACTGAAGTCCTGCCCTCATGTTTTCCTCCTTTGAATACATAATCTCCTGATCATTGTGAATTGTTCCGTCTGTACTTGATCGGTACTATAAGTCTGAATTAGATATTTTATTTGTGTGTCAATAAATATTTTTTTTCATCCTGAAATGTATTTGCATACATGTAAAATGTGTCTCTGTGCAACCTGTTCCACCCTTCTTTTGTATATTATAGTTATTATTATTGCTTCATTTAGACAGGTGAAAAGCAGAGATGCTAACACAGGTCAGAAGGTACCACACAGAAGAGTGAACCCATGGTCAGGCAGTGGACTGGTATATGTATGTGCCTTAAGAATCGCACCACACGTCTTGCTATATAAGTGTATGCAGGTGTACCATAAGGAGGTCAGGAACTGGGTCCGTAAAGCTGAGGTTTGATTACTGGAAGTGGGATGCTGTTGTTGAACTTAAATATGTATTCCAGCTTCATTGACAATAACATTTTTACAAATCACTTTGGATAATTGTCTGAACACATAAGTGGAAATTAATTGTACTTCCCAGTCACGACTGCTGTCTGTTCTGGCCCCACGGTGGTGAAGACTCACCTCTTCAGGCTGCACCTGTCCCCAACCCTCCCTACTTCTCTGTAATTTATAAGTAGTCTATGAAAGTTGTTAATTGCAGTTATGTTATCGCACTTACCTATACAAGTTTTCTTTGTTCTGGTTTCTCTCAACCAGTTACTCCACAGGGTCCAAGTTCTTATCTATGTGGCCACTTCTGGCACTTGGAATTGTACTTTCCTTTAGGGCTTTCAGCGCGCTTGTCCCTGGTTATGCACTTTGTCTTGTACGTCACACAGGATGGTAAATGGTTGGCATTTATATAGCGCTTTATCCAAAGCGCTGTACAATTGATGCTTCTCATTCACCCATTCATACACATACACACACACACACACACACATGCTCACGCTCACGCTCACGCACCGACGGCGATTGGCTGCCATGCAAGGCGCCGACCAGCTCATCAGGAGCATTTGGGGGTTAGGGGTCTTGCTCAGGGACATATCGACACAGCCCGGGCAGGGGATCAAACCGGCAACCCTCCAACTGCCAGACGACTGCTCTTACTGCCTGAGCCATGTCGCCCCCTTTAAGGGCATCTCTTAAACACCTGCAATGTAATGTAATGAATCACCTGACCCTCCTGGTCAAAGTTCTGCTTGTTGATGGTGGACATCTGCGTCTGCGGGGAATATGTAGATGGAGATTGCGACTGCCCAGATTTAAGTTATTTTTCGGGAAATATCACCTCTGTTGTTGGAGGTATTCAACATTTAAGTGGGATTATCTCCCTACCACATTCATGTTTGGCCTCATTAATCTTTTCATAATACAATGGGGCAATCAGGGCAAGTGTCCATGGGTAGCTTGGCTATGGTATTTAAGATGGCCGCAGGAACAAGTTTGTGTGTTAGAATTAGGATTTTCAGTAATCAGGAATTTGACGATTAAATTAATCATTGTTATTTTCTATAATAATTATTCATTTAAATCACGTAAAATATATTTTATATGTACAGCTGTGTTCAATAGCAGTACAACTGCTACCACTGTTACCATGAACCATTGTTTAGAGAAAATTTGTGTACTGAGAGTAAAAAATACCCTATGAAGTGACATTTAAATTTTTATGCACTTGACCATGCAGAGCATTTCAACCATATATGAGGCACCAAAGTCAGTCACACAGAAAGGTCTTTGAAAGAGAATTAATTTTCACTATGATGCGGCAAACAAGAGGAATTCTTAGGACGCTGTATCCAGTTCTAATTTATTTTGCATACAAAAAGAGAAAAACTCCAACCAAACGTAAGGTGACAGTATCGTGTCAACACAAACAGAACCACAACAGAGAACAAACGTGGTCATCAAGGATACATTCAGTATGCTCACTTACAGGAAAAAAACATTTAATCAGTGCTGCCACAAAGCATCACAACAGAAATATGAGCCGTTCTGCAGACACAGATTAAGCCTAGTTCGAGACTAAATTCAACTTTGAACGGAGATTATCCAAACAAAACTCAAAGAAATTGCGTCCAAGACTAAACTTAATCCATGTCTGTGAAACAGGACATTAACATTTTTACAGAATTGCTATATATTTATATAAATATGAAAAATTGCAACTGTTTGGACCTTTAGTTAAAATTTGGATCAGTCACCCATGACTTGAGTGGCTTTAGTTTCATTCCTTCTTTCCTCTTTGGTTCACCTGAACATAATCTCTGAGGGGGGGGGGGGGGGGGGTATACGATTGCCATACAACACAATAGCCCCCTAAATCTACTGTCAGAAACCTGAACATAAGAACAGCTGGCACTAGAGGCCTTTAACACACACACAGGCCATTAACATACGGACGCACACACGCACACACACACAGGCCATTAACACACGCACACACACACACACACACAGGCCATTAACACACGCACGCACACACGCACACACGCACACACGCACACACACGCACGCACGCACACACACACACACGCACGCACACACACACACACACACACACACAGGCCATTAACACACACACACACAGGCCATTAACACACACACACACACACACACACACACACGCACGCACACACACACACACACACACACACAGGCCATTAACACACGCACGCACATACACACACACACACACACACAGGCCATTAACACACGCACACGCACGCACACACACGCACACAATGAACGAAATAAAATGCTTCCATCTACTGATCAGGTTCCCGCTTAAGTGCCCGTCCAATAGCACCGACCGGTGAAGGGGCCGTCGTGCCATTGGCCTGTGCGTGTCACGCCCCCCTCCCGCCCCGCCCTACGCCGACGCCCCCTCCTCCCCGCACTGGCTCAGCGCCTCGTCCATCTTGGCCTGGATGTCCCGCACCCGGGGCCCCCACTTCTCGCGCACCTCGTCCTCGTCGTCCTCGGTGACGGCGGTGTAGGCCATCAGCGCCATCAGGCCGACGTGGAACAGGTGGGCCAGGTGGGAGCAGCGGCGCTCCATCACCGGCCGGCTGGCCTGGCAGTGCTCCAGGTAGACGCGCAGCAGGGGCCTGCCGAACAGGGAGCCGGCGCCCATCACGCCCCGGTAGTACACGTCCAGGCTCAGGTCGGCCTTGTCGCGCTCGTAGACCCGCTCGAACTCGGCCATGTGCCGCTCGGCGCCCTCGGGGTCCTTCCCCACGAGCTCCACCATGGCCACCAGCGCGCCGTACTGGTGCTTGATGTACTCCTCGTACTTGCCGAAGGTCTCGTTGACCTCGTCCAGGCGGATCTGGCGCAGGGCCTGCCGGTTCCGCTGCGAGATGCTCTCCAGCTTGGCGTGCACCTGCCGGAAGTCGCCGTCCTGCTCGTGGGTCTGCTCGCCGCCCGCCTCCAGGCCCTTGCGGGCCACGCCCACCAGGGCGCTGACGATGCCGAAGAGCGGGTCCACGGACGAGGCGAAGGAGGACACCTTCTCCACGCAGCCCAGGACCTTCACCGTCGCCATCTTGATCTTCTCCGCGTTGGCCATGGCCTCCACCTGCGACACGCTCTGGAGCGGGGCTGGGTCCCTGTGGCTCGCCTCACTGAGGGGAGAACGGACATGCACAGAGCATCATTATTATTATTATTATTATTATTATTATTATCATTATAATTATTATCCATCCATTCATCCAATATCTAACATGCTTATTCCTGGTCAGGTTCATGGGGGGGGGGGGGGGGCGGGGTGCTGAAACATATCCCAGCATGCATTTGGCAAGAGGCAGGGATACACCCTGGACAGGCTGCCAATCCATTACAGGACACACAGACACCATTCACTCACACATGCAATTTAGACTCTGATTAACCGTGCCTGCATGCCTTTGGACTGTGGGAGGAACCTGGAGGAATCCACACGGACACAGGGAGAATATGCACTCACACACAGACAGGTTCATGAGCATTATTACTAAAATAGCACTTGTCATCATACTAATGCACATAATAATACACATAATGCCCATTAATCAAATATCAAAGTGTTTTTTGGTTGTTTAATCTGGGCCTGCACACCAGCCTACCCTCGCAGTACTGCACACAGTTACATCTTAGTGACGTAACTACGTTTGTGAGTGGAATCCTCCGGCGTAAGTTCGTTAGCCACACAATATCCTTACGTATTTGTTACCACACTTGCAAAAACGCCCCGTACTTGTTTTTTTAGCGCGACACTTCCTGAATCGCCCATGGCTGAAACAACTGACGATCTACAATTATTTTAGCTTTTACATTCTAGGACGCACGACCCAGGGCGCGAGCCTGCATTGCAGTATATAATAAACCGGAAAGGGAAAAGGGAGTGACTCGTCTTTTCCAATATATTAAAAAATAAAATAACATTAAAATATAACAGAAAGATTATCAGCAGTGATCTTTAAGCATTATCTAGAAACGCGCCGAAACCAGATAGCCAAGTTATCTCCATTCAAACAATGCTAATTATGTTAATTGGAGGGTTAGTGTTGAGTTTATGACGTGTCTACATACACACACCTTAAAGAAGCTGACAGACTCCGCCACAAAATGTCTGACGAGACCCATCTCAAGCAGAGATATCGTAACCCAAAATATTTTGCTTGTCAGCTTACCTGTATTCAAACTTGTAAAGTGTTCAGTCCCACCAACCCACTGTAGCTGTTTATTTTGAGCGAGCGAAGACCATTTCACACCCCCAAATTCCTCCTTTATATTGAACAGGACTGACTGCCGTACAAGGGCGGGACATAAACAGTGACTCACTTAGATGAACAAACGCTCTGTTCTATTGGCCGTGGCCCCGAGCCACTGACGCGGTAGGGGTGTCTGTAACAGTGACGGGATATTTTCTGGTTAATGTTGAACATGTTGGCTGGAGCGAGTGCGGTTGTTTTTACCGTACGCTTCTGTGAAAACCCTCTGCAGTCTATGACCGATGCTCGAATACAAAGGGATATCAGAAAACTTTAATTACTTGAGAACTAATAAAATTAGGGAGGCGAAACACAAGACGATGAGTCATAACAGAGGCGAAGGCACTACGAACCCCTGTGTCAATAGTAGCTACACCACAGTCCATGGGTGTTTTCTATTTTCTTAAAAAAAATTGGTTCTGTTGAATCTGGTGTACAAAATATTGTTGTTGTTTTTTTATACCATACCTGGTGTGCATTGTTTTCAGTTTACAGTAGCTGAAAACTGGTGGTTGTTGAATATATTTGTATTATTATAGCGATTTAAGTTGTGGGCTATTTGTACAGTAGGCTATCAATACCATATCATTACATTACATTACATTATTGGCATTTGGCAGACGCTCTTATCCAGAGCGACGTACAACAAAGTGCATATCCATAACCAGGGATAAGTTCGCTGAAAGACCCTAGAGGTAAGTACAATATCAAGTTCCAAATAACCTATTATCATAGGTCAAATAATGCATGCACAGATATGTGTGACAAATGATAGCATGTGATAGTGTAATGTATTGTCTCACAATTATTATTATTATTATTTTTTTTTTGGTGCATATCAATCCAGGGGCAAAGTAGATATGTTTCTACTCTGAAGGATCTACAAGAGCATTTCTGAATTTTACATCTGGTTTTGTGTCTAAACATGCATTTTTTTTGGCGTCATGAAATGTGACGTGACAGTGGACACCTGGTGTTGGCTTACACTGCCATTTCCTAAATAATGATGTACAGTGTAACCAGATCCTGGGGGCTAGGGGGAGTGACTCACTACCTGTATGTTCTGACAGTTAACAGTCCCTCAAATAGGGAGTGGGAGTGGGGTATTTATTGTATTTACGTGCATGAAAAATGGACATAAATACAATAAGAATTGAGAATGTACACTTAAACCACATGTGAACTGTTTGGTTACAAATTGTGGTGTGCAGAGCCAAATCAAGAAAAAATTTTTTTTTTCAATTTCTATTATAAGTTTTTTTCCAGCAGGTTTTCTAAAAGGACCACTTTCCTTCCTTCATCTGTTCATCATAACACCGAGAGAGAGAGAGAGAGAGAGAGAGAGAGAGATAGCGAGAGAGAGATAGCGAGAGAGAGATTTTATGTACCATTTATTTAACATGGCAAAAAAAGGAATTTACAGAAACAAATAAACAGTGACCCTGAAACCACAGCAATGTTCCTAAAGCAAAAGGGGCTTTGGTCCAAGAATGATAATAACCAAATAAAACACACAATGAAGCCGATCCATAGCTATAAAACAATCGTAAAGCAGACCAGTGAGATAACGATAAAACTGATAATGCAGACCCAGAAAGATTTAAACCCACATGTTTATTCATCGCAAATGTTTTACAGAAATAAATAAACAGTGACATTCAAACCATATCAATGTTCCAGAGAGAGAGAGAGGGTGAGAGAGAGAGAGAGGGAGGGAGAGGGGATGGAGAGAGAGAGAAAGAGAGTGAGAGAGAGGGAGAGAGAGAAAGAGAGCACAAGACGGCCTGTAGCATAGTGGTTACGGTAAATGACTGGGACCCGCAAGGTCAGTGGCTCTAATCCCGGTTTAGCTGCGGTGGGCCATTCGTGAATTGCTGTAACAGATTTTTTGGCCTAAGGTGACAGCTCCCTTGAAATAATGCAGACCCAGAAAGATTTAAACCCACATATTTATTCATCGCAAATGTTTTACAGAAATAAATAAACAGTGACATTCAAACCATATCAATGTTCCAGAGAGAGAGAGAGAGAGGGAGGGAGAGGGGATGGAGAGAGTGAGAGAGAGGAAGAAAGAGTGAGAGAGAGAGGGAGAGAGAAAGAGAGTGAGAGAGGGAGAGAGAGAACAAGAGAGCAAGGCGGCCTGTAGCATGGTGGTTAAGGTAAATGACTGGGACCCGCAAGGTCGGTGGCCCTAATCCTGGTGTAGCCGTGGCGGGCCATTCGTAAATTGCTGTAACAGATTTTTTGGCCTAAAGTGACCCTTCTCTTGGAATAAGGGTTCGAATCCAGCCACTCATCAACAGAATATTTTACAACAGTGATGTTGTAAAATAACCGTTTATAGCAACCTTATAAAAAGGAAAACATATAAATATAAAGTGACAATGTGTCGTCACTGATAGGTGTAATACGCAATTCTAGTTTTGAGTACGATTCCTGTCTTTGGAATGTACATTTGTTTCCCCCCTCAGCCTGAAAAGGGTATTCACAGCCATTCCTAATAGCGGAATTAAGATTAAGTCCACTGAATACAGAGTGCATTGCCTGTATCTGTGACAAATGCTGTTCCAGCAGATAAACATAATTTTTCAGTTAAAAAGACTCCTTTTTTTTTTACACCTCATCATGAGACAAATAAACATGAAACAGTCTACCAAGTGGGTCAAGTACAGGTACTAATAAAATAATTTTCATTTAATATTTGTTTTGTATAATTCCATAATTTGCTAATAAACAAAGGAAGACTAATTCCTTTGAGGTCCTGACACTCATTAGATATTTGATATGTGAATGCTTTGCGATAAATCATGAGCATAATCATTTATGATTCAGTGATTTTATACAGGCCTAACAGATAATTAGACCTAACAATTATTTAATTGATAAAACCACCTTCAACTGTACAAAGAGCATGACTCTTAAAGGTAATTTTATTTTGATCTTTTGATCATTTAAATCAAAATGTTCTTAGTTGATTGGTTATATTACACAAAGTGGTTCAAGATAAAAAGTTTAGTTTCTTGACAACATTTCAGTAAAATAAAAATAAAAAGGAAAAATGAATATCATCAAGAAGAATACATTTCCTGTTTCAGTGCACCACCAGGGAGGATACCAGGGCGGTAGATGGGTGTGAAACAGGAGATTACTGTTTGCTTTGGTGACAATGCCCATTTGGTTTCCTTCCTCAAGAGTCAAGCTCATATTCTGATACCATTTACATCCCTTTTTATAAATGCTATATTTCAGAGATTAAAATTGTAAACTCACCAATCCATTAAAAGATGTTTGACACTGCAAGGTTCTCTCTTAATAGAACACAAGAGAAAGTGAAGAACACAGCCAGAACACGGCCAAAAAAACTAACCAAGGTCATAAAATATTTGTTATGAGAGTATAGTCTCTCCATACCTCTGCCTGTAGACTTGCTCTGGTGACTGCAGCAGGTGCTGAAGCTGAAGAAATAGACAAGACTTTGCTCAGAGGACATGCAAATCATACTTGTTCATGAGAAATAACCATATTTGACAGGTAAAAAATCTTTTGTACAAAAAGATTGAATTGAATTTTAACAAAAGTCAGAGCAGCTTAGACCACACAAGCTGAAC